>NC_059366.1:46842500-46865000 GCF_019703515.2 Myxocyprinus asiaticus | reverse complement strand
GATGTAATCCAATTTTTAAAAAATGGCGAAATATAAAACTATTGATTTAAAGTTGATTATATGTATAGAAACAATATATTTAGATTTTATAGCAAAATATTCAGATATACTGTATACAAATATATAATTAGTCTGAGAGTGTAGGGAGAGCGACTCGGTTGCGTCATGAGAGTGGGCGGTCACTGCAGAGCTCTTTTGATGCACTTTGTTCGCTGCAGTTCTCTGATTGGTGGACATTTTTTCTCTTCAGGATCATGGGTAGTGTAGTTCTTCACCAGAAATTCAGCTTTTTTTATATTCTTTTTTATCCCCTTTTCTCCCAATTTGGAATGCCCAATTCTTACTTAGTAGGTCCTTGTGGTGGCGCGGTTACTCACCTCAATCTGGGTGGCGGAGGACAAGTCTCAGTTGCCTCCACTTCTGTGACCGTCAATCTGCACATCTTATCACGTGACTCGTTGTGCATGACACCGCGGAGATTCACAGCATGTGGAGGCTCATGCTACTCTCCACGATCCACGCACAACTTACCACACGCCCCATTGAGAGCGAGACCACTAATCACGACCACGAGGAGGTTACCCCATGTGACTCTACCCTCCCTAGCAACAGGGCCAATTTGGTTGCTTAGGAGACCTGGCTGGAGTCACTCAGCGCACCCAGGATTCAAACTCGTGAATCCAGGGGTAGTAGTCAGCGTCAATACTCGCTGAGATACCCAGGCCCCCAGAAATTCTACTTTTTAAATGAAGTTGAAATAATGTGGACTGATGGCTGAACAGAACACAAGAAGTGTGTAACGTTTCAGTCTTCAACTGGTCACGTCTTGAATTTTCAGGTCAGTGTTCACCAAACTTGAACTGTCATCTGCACCGGAATGCGAAATTTCTTCGCATGAGCTTGTATTTCCAGTCTCCCGCATTCACATGCGTTTGAGTGTAGTGTGACCGCCGCTTTACTGAAAATAGTTGTGTTACAGCCAATTAGACTGGAACTGGTGATTTTAGCCAGTGCTTGCCCTTTTTGTGAACGGCAGTCTGCGAGCATGCCATCTGAGGCTTACACTGAATGTTCTGATGTTTCATAAGAAACTCACCCATGTAAGGTTTGGTACCCGCTAAGGCTGTGGCTCGCTCGCCGTCCTTGATTATTGTAGCGATGTTGAAATCCGTTAAATGTGCGTGACCTAAATAATCAGAGAAAGATGAGTGATAGTAACTAAACCCAACTCAGTTATTCAGAAGAATAATTTAGAAGTGCAAATTTACTGATGCAAGAACCATCACAGATAGAACTACTAGAGGAATTCAACGCATGTGATGTGTGTATTTCCTGTCATTCTCAAAAGCCAAAATCACAAATAGACTGCAGAGAACACAACAGGATCACAGGGATGTTTAATGGAACAGCGAGTTGTTTGAGAGCAGCTCATGTAGAGATCTTCATCCGTATTTATCCTGTGTACTATTTGTCACCTTGCATGTAAATATCCTGAGAGGTTTCGGGTCACATGACTTCACACATATACATATATTGTATATACTGTATGTATGTAGAACACACGTGTGTTGTACACGCAGCGCTCACCTTGTTCGTCCAGCAGGATGTTGTCGGGTTTAATGTCCCTGTATGGAGAGATAACACACACATCATCATGTCAGTTTATATCTGGGTCAATTATGTGATGCTAATTGTGGATCTCTTTAGTTATTAAAAAAACATTAAAAATTAAATTCACACAAAACTGTTCCTTGAATGAATATATATCACCTTCACAGCCTCACGATCCGTGTTGTTACTACCATATAATTCATATACACAGGTGTCATCGTCCAACTTCGATATTTTGTTAATCAAGTTTTTTACTTATGTCAAAATTGTTATAATATATCATACCAAATATGGACATTAGAAGCTATTACATCATGCATACCTCACAGGCCACATGACTTCCGCATACTCTGCCATGTTATGATATTATCCTTATAAGCTACATATAAAGCATAAAAATATTGTTTTGACTCATGTCATGATAGGTGTGGGTGAGAAACAGATCAATATTTAAGTCCTTTTTTACTATAAATCTCCACTTTCACTTTCACATTCTTTTGTTTTTGGTGATTCGCATTCTTTGTGCATATCACCACCTACTGGTCGAACCTGGTTAAAAGTGGATATTTATATTAAATATTCACCCACACCTGTCATCGCTCTTCTGAAGACATGGATTAAACCACTGGAGTCTTATAGATTACTTTTATGCTGCCTTTTTGTGCTTTTTGGAGCTTCAAATTTCTGGTCACCATTCACTTGCATTGTATGGACCTACAGAGCTGAAATATTCTTCTAAAAATCTTCATTTGTGTTCTGCAGAAGAAAGAAAGTCATACACATCTGGGATGACATGAGGATGAGTAAGTGATGAGATAATATTCATTTTTGGGTGAACTAAGAACATTGTGTAAGAAAGTAGTTTTACACACGAAGGCAATTTAGGGAGTTAAATACATGTACATACTGTAACCATGGTATACTGTAATTTTTTGAAGTCACTGGAAATGTCCTAAAACACTAGTCATTATAACTAACCTTGCATTCTGTTTAAAGAAAGTCAACATGTTTCCTTGAACTGTTCTTTTGGCCATTTTCTAAGTGCAAAACACACAAAAACTTGCTTTACCTTCAGCATGATGCATATGAACATTGGGGAGTGCTGATAATTTTGGTCATTGTGGCGAGCAGGGTGTGTCTGAGCAATAAGGATGGATGGCTGGGGGAGAATTATCGTAATCAGCCGGATAAAGAGGTAAAAGAGATAAAAAGGAGCCAGAGCCGCAGTTCGAGAGAGAGAGAGAGACGCACGAAGCTGTCTGTGTGTGTCTATGTTGAGGGGGTGCTGAAAAGCACACTGTTATGTGTGACACTGAAAAGTGTGTGTGTTAATAAATATCTTACTTTTGGATGTTTACCCGGCTCCCACTTCCTCCTGCATAAAAAAGGCAGAGGTCTGCCACAGTCTTGGTTTAGGGATTTTGGAAAAAGCCCGTAGAATAACAGTAGGTCAAGCCAACCCAATAATCAGCTCAGTTCAGACCAGTGATTCCACCAGCAACTGCTTTAAAAGATCATGCTCAGATGTTTTCTGGTATCTTCAGCGCTTGTGTTGACGATCACTCCCTCCGTTTTTTTAGGAAACCTCCACTTGAACTAATTTTATCTCCATAGCAGCGTGACACAGCACACTGTTGCTAGGAAACACTTCTCCCCAACTTAGTGCAACTAAATAACAGTAGAGACAGGAAACTCTGATGTCAGGAATAGACAGCGTGCAGCCGATGCATCGCACGAGAGATGAGTGGAATATAACTGATGGGATTACAGACTGACACAATCACACACTATCATACCAAAGCTTGAGAGAAACGCCACTAGATGTTACTGTCAGTTGTGTTATAAAAAACATTATACTGTTGTATAAAATTGTGCTCTTACTTTGCTGATATCCAGCAAACAGCTTTAAACTGTTCAGTAAACTGTTGCTTTTATACCACATCTTTAGAAACACCACCTTTATAGAAAAGGAGTTAAAAACCCTCCTCAAGTTTAGTTTTAGGCTGTTTACTAGCAGGTTCTCTTGTGCCCCTCTTTTCAACATTCAGTAGCTATTATTGTAGTCAAAACTTTAAGGTTTGTATCTTTACAGAAACTGACTTTTTAAACCAACCCTATCCTGGGAAATATCCACTGAAATAATAATAATAATGTGACAACTTGCCCCGGTCTCCCCTACACATTCACACGAATATACCAGTGTCGCAGAGGGCCATGCATCAACATTTTAAACACTTGGATTTACTATGAAATCAGATTATCATTACAGCAGCAAAAAATACAAACACTTATCTAGCCATCTAAATAGATACAGACATAGGACGACTATTTGTTTTTATATAAAGCTAGTTATAACGACTACAACTTGTTCACATTATTTATGAATCATGTTTACCTTTGAGCTCATCCGCCCATCTGAGGTTTAGTCAGATTAAACACACGGCTTAAAACATCACACGCTCTGAATAAAGTCAACATCAGTTTAATGTCATTTATATGTCTGTCAGATGTGTGTGTATATGATAAATCCTCTTTCTCATGTCACAGATCAAACATGTTCCTCTGTTACTGCAGTAAATGTGTGTGAATGGGTAAATAACTTCAGACTGGTAACGGATTATAGTATTAAACCAGCAGCTCAACAGATACACACTTTAATAGAGTATGAACGCACACATCATCACACAAATGAGTAAAAGTGTGTGTGTGTTACTGGGTGATTTTGTGAGTCATGGGCTGAAACTAGCAGATAAGGCTCTCTCTCTGTGTGTGTGTGTGTGTGTGTGTGTTACTGTGTGTCTGTTTGTGTGTTACTGTGTGTGTTTGTGTGTGTCTGTGTTTGTGATTGTGTGTGTGTGTTAGTCTGTGTGTGAGTGTTTGTGTGTTACTGTGTGTGTTTGTGTTAGTGTGTGTGAGTGTGTGTGTTACTGTGTGTGTGTGTGTGTGTGTGTGTGTTTGTGCGTGAGTGTTTGTGTCTGTGTGTGTGTTTGTGATTGTGTGTGTGTTAGTGTGTTAGTGTGTGTGTGTGTGTGTGTTTATATGTCTGTCAGATGTGTGTGTATATGATAAATCCTCTTTCTCATGTCACAGATCAAACATGTTCCTCTGTTACTGCGGTAAATGTGTGTGAATGGGTAAATAACTTCAGACTGGTAACGGATTATAGTATTAAACCAGCAGCTCAACAGATACACACTTTAATAGAGTATGAACAAACACATCATCACACAAATGAGTAAAAGTGTGTGTGTGTTTGTGTGAGTGTGTGTGTGTGTGTGAAATGATTGTTTGTGTGTGTGTGTGAGTGTGTGTGGTGTGCGTGTGATGTGTGTGTGTGTGAGTGTTTGTGTGTGTGTGTGTGAAGTGAAATGAACACTAGTGGTGCTATAATAGTGCGTTTTATTCACTTTCACGCAAATCATGAGTACAACGGCTGATTATGACTTTGTAAACACTTATTTTTTGCACTATTACTCACACACTGCTATGTTATGATATCAAAACACTTTTACTATAACGCTCATTTGAAAAATGATACATTTTAACACTTGTATTACAGACTGAACTACATTTACACACTTATTCCAACAATCCAATGAGTGTTGGACTCTGGACTCAGAAGATCGTGGTTTGAGCACAGCCAAACATGCAAGCTGACACATGAGATGTGATGTGAAATGACATGGATGCTTCAGAAAATGTGCTTTTCATGTCACATTTCGGACACTATCGGTTGGGTTTAGGTTGAAGTTTTAGGTTAGAGAGGTACATTTACTCATTAAAACCTAACACAAAACCTCGTCTGATTATGACAGCATTTCACTCGCTTTTGGCGCCCCCCACTGGACATTTCACTGGGAAACTGCAGCCAAACGTAATGAAGCGTGTAATTTCGTCTTGCAAAAATGTTACCACAGTCACGTAAATTTTATAAAATCAGGCTGGTAATATTATTCTATAGGGGGATATCTGAAGGGGCGTTCACCCTAGTGATGTGCAAAACAATTAATTTTCAGAATTAATTACTCAGTGACTCATGTTCAAATTGGGAGTGGCAGCCATTCTGTCTCATTTAATTGAAATAAATAAATAAAAGAAAAACTGAAAAAATTCTGCTGAATTATTGCCCTGATGAAAATAAAAAAAAAATTCTTTATCCAACTTTTCATTAGTGACCAGAAACTGAATTGCTGTTGGAAATTTCTAAACACACCCAAGTGCACACGCAGTTTTGTCACGTTAAGAGTGAAGTTAAAAGAAACATTTCACCCCACATTAAAACGATGCCATTATTCACTCACCCACATTTCATTCCAAACCCGAAGGAAAGGAGATGTTTAGCAGAATGTTCATGCTAATCTTTTCCACACAATGAAAGTGAATAATGACTCATTTGCGCCTCTCATTCACACTGTAACAGAGTTTCCTTCACTGAAAACTTCTCCATTACCGTATACTCTGGAAAACTATGATGTTAGAAACGGAATGGATTAGTATGGACGTGGTCTGAGGCAAACATACTGTCTAACTCTCCTTTTGTGTTGCACAGAGGACAGAAGGCCATACAGGTTTGGAACGACATGAGGGTGAGTAAATGATGATGGAATCTTCCTCTTTTTAGGGTTAGGGTTTATCATTAGCTTTTGTATAAGAACAACAGAAGTCTATATTATGTCCTTGCTCATGTGTGTGTGTCCACACCTGTGTATGATGTGTTGACTCTGCAGGTAGTCGAGTGCCAGCGTCATCTCACACAGGTAGAGTTTAACAGCGTCCTCGGTGAACTGAACACTCTGCTGCAGGTGATACCGCAGATCTCCTCCTAACAACAGGTCAACCACCATGAACATGTCCTCTTCATCCTGGAATGAGTACCTGAGACACAGGGTCAGAGGTCACCAGTACAGGACAAACACAAAGGATAAATTCAGAAGAACAATATGAGCATGTATCATTTCTACATCGCACATCTGAATGGTGCACATCTTTTGCACACTGATGAGATCTCGCCAATCAGAACGCAGTGCACACAAATGGTACCAGTGAGAGAACAGAAATCAGGAAGGTGAATAAAGAATAAAGAAAAACAAAAAGTCACAAATAAACAACACTATCATCTGGCGCAATTTGAAAATCACAATATTGATCAAAATTGTGCTATATTTTTTTCTGTCCATTTTGCACAGCCCTTAATTGCATGCTAGCATACTATTTCTGCAGAAACTATATGCTTGGTAGTGTGGTAGTATGCTATTCCAAACATAGGAAACACAGGAAATTACATCACACACCTGAACACCTGTATGTGTGTGTGTGTGTGTACATGTTTATACTACATTGCGGGGACCAAATGTTTCCACAAGGATAGTAAAACCTGAGATCACCTACCTTGTGGGGCCCAGCCAGCAGTCCCCATGAGGGAAATGGCTTATTAAACATACTAAACAGTGTTTTTTTGAAAATGTAAAAATGCAAAAAGGTTTCTGTGAGGGTTAGGTTTAGGGGATAGAAATTATCGTTAGATCTGTATAAAATCAATAAAAATGCATGGAAGTCTATGGAGAGTCCCCGCAATGATATAAAAACATAGTATGTGTGTGTGTGTGTGTGTGTGTGAGTGAGTGAATGTGTATGTGTGAGTGAGTGTGTATGTGTGAGTGTGTGTGTGTGTGTGTGCATGTGTGTGTGTGTGTGTGTGTGTGTGCATGTGAGTGTGTGAGTGTGAGTGTGTGTGTGTGTGTGCATGTGAGTGTGTGAGTGTGAGTGTGTGAGTGTGAGTGTGTGTGAGTGAGTGAGTGAGTGAGTGTGTATGTGTGTGTGTGAGTGTGCGTGCATGTGAGTGTGTGAGTGTGAGTGTGTGTGTGTGTGTGTGAATGTATGAGTGTGAGTGTGTGTGTGTGAGTGAGTGAGTGTGTGTGAATGTATGAGTGTGAGTGTGTGTGTGTGTGAGTGAGTGAGTGTGTATGTGTGAGTGTGTGCGAGTGTGTGTGTGTGTGTGAATGTATGAGTGCGAGTGTGGGTGTGTGTGTGCGAGTGTGTGAGTGTGCGTGCATGTGAGTGTGTGTGTGAGTGTGCGTGCATGTTTGTGTTAGTGTGCATGAGTGTGTGTGTGAGTGTGCGCGTGTGCAAGTGTGTTTGTGTGAGTGAATGTTGAGTGTGAGTGTGTGTGTGAGTGTGCGCGTGTGCAAGTGTGTTTGTGTGAGTGAATGTTGAGTGTGAGTGTGTGTGTGAGTGTGCGTGCGTGTGTGTTTGTGTTAGTGTGTGTGTGTGAGTGAGTGAGTGAGTGTGTGTGAATGTATGAGTGTGAGTGTGTGTGTGTGTGAGTGTGCGTGCATGTGAGTGTGTGAGTGTGTGTGTGTGAATGTATGAGTGTGAGTGTGTGTGTGAATGTATGAGTGTGAGTGTGTGTGTGTGTGAGTGAGTGAGTGTGTATGTGTGAGTGTGTGCGAGTGTGTGTGTGTGCGTGCATGTTTGTGTTAGTGTGCGCGTGTGCAAGTGTGTTTGTGTGAGTGAATGTATGAGTGTGAGTGTGTGTGTGAGTGTGCGTGCGTGTGTGTTTGTGTTAGTGTGTGTGTGTGAGTGAGTGAGTGTGTGTGAATGTATGAGTGTGAGTGTGTGTGTGTGTGAGTGTGCGTGCATGTGAGTGTGTGAGTGTGAGTGTGTGTGTGTGTGTGTGAATGTATGAGTGTGAGTGTGTGTGTGTGAGTGAGTGAGTGTGTGTGAATGTATGAGTGAGTGTGTATGTGCGAGTGTGTGCGAGTGTGTGTGTGTGTGAATGTATGAGTGCGAGTGTGGGTGTGTGTGTGCGAGTGTGTGAGTGTGCGTGCATGTGAGTGTGTGTGTGAGTGTGTGTGCATGTTTGTGTTAGTGTGCGTGAGTGTGTGTGTGAGTGTGCGCGTGTGCGAGTGTGTTTGTGTGAGTGAATGTATGAGTGTGAGTGTGTGTGTGAGTGTGCGTGCATGTGTGTTTGTGTTAGTGTGTGTGTGTGAGTGTGTGTGAGTCGTGCGTGCGTGCGAGTTCGTGCATGCGTGTGCAGGTTTAATCTACATTGTGGGGACCAGCCAGCGGTCCTCACAAGGGAAATAAACATACTAAATGATGTTTTATTGAAAATGTAAAAATGCAGAAAGTTTTTTGTGAGGGTTAGGTTTAGGGGTAGGGTTAGGGTTAGGGGATAGAATCTATAGTTCATACAGTATAAAAATCATTATGTCTATGGAGAGTCCTCATAATGATAGCTGCACCAACATGTGTGTGTGTGTGTGTGTGTGTGTGTGTTATCATTACGATGAGGTGTATTATTTTTTTCCCCCACAGACATCTGATTGAAGAATGTTAAAGTCATAGAGAAGTTTATCTATCTGACCTTGACATTTAAATTAAACTGCCTGCACAGTTTAGATCACCTGTCAATCATTCCCGCACAGATGTTATTCTCAATCTCACTAACATGTCAAGTGACCAACCACAGTTTGTTTGGTTTTTATGTGTTGTTTATGGGCCTCCATCTGATGTGAGTTTTGTTTTCCTTGCCACAGTCACCTTCGGCTTGCTCACTGGGGTTCTAAATACAATTTAATTACTTATTTTTATACACAATTTACACAATATTTAATCAAACTACACAATGATGACTCTAAGACTTTATAGATATTACAGTTTCATTTTCTGTTAATACATGATTTTTTGTAAAGCTGCTTTGAAACAATGTGTGTTGTGAAAAGTGCTATACAAATAAAAATGACGACCTTTTAAACATAATTAAAACCACAATAATAGATTGAAATAAACAGTTCTGCTCGTGGATATCTATAAAAATTGCTACGAAGTGCCTCAAACTTACAATATAACTTGCAATATACATTAACAGTGAGTGGATGCGTCATCGCAGGCTCATCGGTTTCAACGACACAAGCGTCCCAATTTTAATAATTCATGAATGGCTCATTCTGTGTTTGAGCATCTAGATCACAACAACAGAACTGTGGATAATGCAAAACCTGCAGCATTACACTCGCCAAGTGTAAAATACTCTAGAGCCCCTACTGGCTTGCCTGGAGGATTTAAAAAATTGGATGGCTCTAAACGTTTTAAACCTCAATGAAAGCAAAACTGAGATTGTTGTGTTTGGGGCCTCTGATGGTGTTGGCTCTTCAAATTTTAACCTAGGCCCTCTAGCTTCCTATAGTAAACCTACAGTGAAGAACTTAGGAGTACTATTTGACAATACTCTTAAATTTGACAAACAGATTAATTCTGTAATTTTGTTTTTCATTTAAGATTACTGTTCAAAGTTAAGCCTCTTCTATCTTTTAACGATTTTGAGAGGGTGATGCATGCATTTGTTTCTTTGCATCTAGACTTCGAGACACATGAGTCAGCCCGTTATCTTTGTCACGACTGCAAAGGGTTCAGAATGCTGCGGCTAGACTCTTGACGGGTACTCCATATTTCCCCAATATTACAGTCTCTTCATTGGCTGCCGGTGCATTATAGAATCAATTTTAATATTTGACCGTTTGTTTTTAAATCATTAAATGGGTTAGCATCCAGCTATCTTTCTGACCTTTTGCATTACACAAGACCTCTTAGGTCATCTGATCAGAGGATTTCGACTGTCCCTAGGTCCAGACTTAGACTAAAAGGAGACCGTGCTTTATGCAGTAGTGGCCCTGAACCTTTGGAACAGTTTACCCTTGCACATTAGAACAGATCTCGGCTAAAAACTCATCTATTCTCCCAAGCTTTTAGTTGAACCATGAACTGAGTTTCGTCTGTTCCCTTGTTTATTTTGTTTATTGATGCATTTATACTATTTTGTACAGCACACTGGTCAACAGTCCATTGTTTTTAATTGTGCTTTGTAAATAAATTGCCTTTCCTTACAAAACCTGTCAAGAAAATCTCCTGGTCCTATTTTACTTCAAAACCACAAGCAAGAAGTTACATTTTTAGCCTATAGAAAATGAAGCCTATTTTTAGGACCGTAAAGATTTTTTGCATGAGTAACATTGTTTTCATGACAGTTGCACATATTTTATCCCCAATTCTCATTACTGCAATGCAAGAAATGACAGTCATTGTGATATGGACCCTTTTCACAGACTGTGATGATGCGTTTCCGCCTTAAATCTAGCAGTCTATACTAAAATTTAGTGTACATTTATAACATTATACTTTGTTTTATTTTCCCCTGGAATTAGCTTTCAAAAACGAGTTACCACAGATGCGATGAGTTTTCTAAATACAGCTGCTGAAAGATTGACAGTAGACTTAACATCTTCTCTCTGTCGCTCTCAATTGTTTTCTTAATTTGCAAAGTTATGAAAATGTAATAGTGGTGCTTATGTTTCGATGTTGGAGCAAATGGAAAAGCAAAAATAATATTTGCCGTGGTCTCCCATTCACCGCTATCGACGTTTACCTGCAATCGTTTATTCCCACCAAAAGGGTCCATTCTCATTACTGCAACGTGAAAATAATAATAATAATATATTATTTAAATTGTAAAGTGATTCTACATCATAGTGTTGCCTTTTATTCTTGCAGATTTTCATAAAAAATATCACTGTACAACAGCATCGTTTTTTTACTGTAATAGAATTAAGCAATGAAAAAGTAAATGTAAAACATCTGGGTGCAAAAAAAAAAAAAAAAAAATCCCCAAAAAACTGTAACTGTAGGCTTCATTTTCTTTATGCAAAACCTAATTTAAAAATGTTTTTCATTGATTTGGGGTTAAATATGATATTTTTGTTTTAAATTATGCTAGCAAATAAAAGCTACAGTATGTGTCATCTTGTCTCCTGAAGCAGCTACAGTATGGTTAATTATCAAATCAAATCACTTTATTGTCACTCAACCATTTACATAACAGTGCATAGTGCAACAGTGGGTGAAAGTCTTGGGTACAGGTCCAAGCAGTCACGATAGTGATGAGACATATACCAATCTACAGTAAACATCAGATTTACACAACACAATTTACATATCTAATATACACATAATTACACAACACAACATACAAATAATAAAATACAATGTACAGTATACAATAAACACAATACAGAATAATATATACAATACAAATAGTATATATAAATGTGCAGTAAGGCTGTATAGTGTTGTATTGATAGTCAGTTGCCAGTGTGTTTTTAAGAAAGAATATAATTTATGACAGTCCGGTGTGAGATCAATAAAGTGCAGTGCTGATGTATTTTGATCGTGGAAGATCAAGAGTTCAAAAGTCTGATTGCTTGGGGGAAGAAGCTATCATGTAGTCGGCTGGTGCGGGTCCTGATGCTGCGATACCGCCTGCCTGATGGTAGCAGTGAGAACAGCCCATGGCTCGGGTGGCTGGAGTCTCTGATGATCCTCCGAGCCTTTTTCACACACCGCCTGGTATATATGTCCTGGAGGGAGGGAAGCTCACCTCCGATGATGTGTCTGGCAGTTCGCACCACCCTTTGCAGTGCTTTGCGGTTGTGGGCGGTGCTGTTGCCGTACCAGGTGGAGATGCAACCAGTCAGGATGCTCTCCACAGTGCAGGTGTAGAACCGTGTGAGGATGTGGCGGTTCATTCCAAACTTCCTCAGCCGTCTCAGGAAGAAGAGGCGCTGATGAGCCTTCTTCACAACAACTTCAGTGTGGATGGACCATGTGAGTTCCTCAGTGATGTGGACACCCAGGAACTTGAAGCTGCTGACTCTCTCCACTGGTGCTCCATTGATGGTGATGGGACTGTGTTCTCTGTCTTTTCTTCTGAAGTCCACCACAAGCTCCTTTGTCTTACTGATGTTGAGGGAGAAGTTGTGCTCCTGACACCAGTGTGTCAGAGTGTGCACCTCCTCTCTGTAGGCTGTTTCATCATTGTCAGTGATCAGACCTACCACCGTCGTGTCATCAGCAAACTTAATGATGGCATTGGAGCTGTGTGTTGCCACACAGTCATGTGTGTACAGGGAATACAGGAGTGGGCTGAGAACACAGCCCTGCGGGGCTCCAGTGTTGAGGGTCAGTGATGAGGAGATGTTGCTGCCCATTCTAACCATCTGGCATCTGCTTGACAGGAAGTCCAGGATCCAGCTGCACAGCAAGCTGTTTAAGCCCAGAGCCCAGAGTTTCACATCAAGCTTGGAGGGCACTATGGTGTTGAATGCTGAGCTGTAGTCTACAAACAACATTCTCACATAAGTGTTCTTTTTTTCCAGGTGGGAGAGAGCAGTGTGTAGTGTAGACGCAATGGCATCATCAGTGGAGCGGTTGTTGCGGTAAGCAAACTGCAGTGAGTCCAGTGAGGCGGGCAGCACAGAGCAGATGTAATCTCTGATTAGTCTCTCAAAGCATTTGCTGATGATGGGGGTCAGAGCAGCAGGATGCCAGTCATTTAAGCATGTGATTTTGGATTGCTTTGGTACAGGCACAATGGTGGATGTTTTAAAGCATGTGGGGACTACAGACAAGGAGAGGGAAAGGTTGAAAATATCCGTAAAAACACCAGCCAATTGGTTCGCGCACGCTCTGATGACGCAGCCCGGAATGTCGTCAGGACCCATGGCTTTATGGATATTCACCTGTCGGAAGGATCGGGTTACATCCGCTACAGAGACGGAGAGTGAACTAACCTCTGTAGCTTCAGCCGCGAGGGCTCTCTCCGCGAGGGTGGTGTTATTTCCCTCGAAACGAGCATAAAAAGTATTAAGCTCATCCGGGAGAGAGGCAGCGGTGTTCATGGCGGAGTTTTTATTCCCTTTGAAGTCCGTGATGATATTAATTCCCTGCCACATGCTTCTAGAATTGGTGGTGCGAACTGTCCTTCAATCTTGTCCCTGTACTGCCGTTTGGCTGCTCTGATAGTTTTGCGGAGGGCATATCTGGCTTGTTTATGCTCCTCCACGTTCCCGGAATTAAAAGCGGAAGTCCGCACATTAAGTGCCACACGAATATTGCTATTAATCCATGGTTTCTGGTTGGGATAGATCCGTATAGATTTGGCCGGCACCACATCATCTATGCACTTCCTGATGAAACACGTTACGGTATTAGGGTAGACCTCGATGTTGTCATCAGAGGCGGACCGGAACATCTCCGAGTCCACGTGATCAAAACAGTCTTGTAGCATAGAATCTGATTGGTCCAACCAGCACTGGATCGTTCTGAGGGCGGGTGCTTCCTGTTTCAGTTTCTGCCTGTAAGCGGGCAGAAGCAGAATGGAAGAGTGGTCTGATTTGCCAAATGGTGGGCGGGGGAGAGATTTGTAGCCATCCCAGAAGTTTTTTGTCAATTATATGACAAATCTGAAGTCAACGAAAGCTTTGTGAGTCATTCAGCTGCTCAGCTGTCGATCACAGGAATAAAGTTTCTATTTCACACTGAATATCTCTGCGAGTCCCTCACGTCTCATTATATACTCATGAGATGAGGTGAGAACACTATCAGCACTGCCTGTATTATCAGTGTGTGTATGTATGTGTGTGTGTGTGTGTGTGTGTTTAAGGGCCATTTTCCTGCAGTACTCTAGAGCTCATTTAGTTCTGTATGAGGCCGTTGGGCTGAGAGAGACTCTCATCATCACATTTATTATAGATATGAGTCCTCCAAACGCTCTCCATTCACTCCTGACAAACACACCATCAGATTCACAGCGAGACACACTCATATTAAAGATCACAGGGTCAGACGAGAGACAACAGACACAGGAGGGTGTAAGTGAGACTGTGTCTGAGCTGAAATGATCATGTTTAATACAAGAATAAGAAATAAAACACTTTTAATTTCGGTTCATTCAGACAAGAAACAATATGCTTTTTTAGTTCCGGTGCAAACCCAAATAGGAACCAGACAAAATAAGTTCAAAATAAGAACGGTTAATAGTGTATTTTTTATTTTATTTTTTAATGACAGTGCTTTGTGCTAAGGGTTGCCAGATCTCGCAAACTTTTTACAAATATAATAAGTCGAGAATATAAAAATGTTTACTCATGGTTACACCACATGACCTGAACAAAATGTGCCTTTTCATAAAAATGTACAAATATCAGATGCATTTATTTTTAACTTCACACGCACCTCTCAGTTTTATGCATTTCATCCACATAAACACAAAATATATTAATAAAATAATTATATTAATAAAATGTAATGCTGCACTACTCATGCCAACATTTCTTTTTATCAAGAATTTCATCTTTTAATAAGACTTACTGTCTTCAGATGGCTACTGCACATGACATTTTTGACTTTAAGCCCAGAAAAAAAGAGGTGTATTCAAGTAATTGTTTTGTGTTAATTGCATTTTTAATGTTTTTTGGAATAATTTAATAGAGAAAAGAGAATAATACTGTAGACTTTATACTGACACGTCACTGTAGCTACTGGAGAAAATACTTTCATTCTCTTATTGAAAAAAGACTGCAAAGGAAAGTAATAAGCAAAATGTACAGGATAATGTACGGTCAGCCTGTGACCATCAAAATAAACCCAGACAGGTTGATGAGTGAAGAGGAGGACTCTTGTATCACACTAAAGGGGTTTATTTTGCAAAAATGACCGACTGACTATACGTTATTCTGCTTTTTACATGGATCCTTACCAAATAAATAAATAAATAAATGGATATAAACGGGGCCTGTGTAGCTTAGCGAGAACTGACGCTGACTCCCACCCCTGGAGTTATGAGTTTGAATCCAGGATGAGCTGAGTGACTCCAGCCAGGTCTCCTAAGCAACCAAATTGGCCCGGTTGCTAGGGAGGGTAGAGTCACATGGGGTAACCTCCTCGTGGTCGCTATAATGTGGTTCTCACTCTCGGTGGGGTGTGTGGTGAGTTGTGCATGGATGCTGTGGAGAATAGCGTGAAGCCTCCACATGCACTATGTCTCCGCGGTAACGTGCTCAACAAGCCACGTGATAAGATGCGCAGATTGACGGTCTCAGACGCGGAGGCAACTGAGATTCGTCCTCCACCACCCGGATTGAGGTGAGTCACTACGCCACCACGAGGACTTAGAGCGCATTGGGAATTGGGCATTCCAAATTGGGGAGAAAAGGAAGAGAAAAAAAATGAATATAAACTATAGATTTGAAATTATTTTATTTGATATGTAGAGCTCGCAGAGTGTTACGAGAAGAAGAAAAGATGACTATAAAGATGTTATTCAGAAATATCAGACCGCTGGATGGTGTGATTGTCCAATCAGACTCAAGTATTCCAGAGAGCCGTGTAATAATTATGAATGTTTCACAATTATTACCACTTATCAAAAAACTACTCCGCAAATACATCAATAAATAGATATGAAATATTGAATAATAATAATCATAATAAAAAGAGTCGTCATCAGAGATGTCATAAGAGACCAACATACAGTATTTCACTATGGCTCTTTCTTATTAGAAGTATTTTCTTTTTCCTTTATGTTTAACTTTATTAGTTACGCTTTACAATAAGGTTCCATTTAACATTAGTTAACAATATTAGTTAACAACATTAGTTAACATGAACTAACAATGAACTAACAATGAACTATACTTTTACAGCATTTATCAATCTTGGTTAATGTTGATTTCAACATATACCAATACATTTTTACAATCAATAGATACATTTGTTAACATTAGTTAATGCACTATGAACTAACATGAATTAACAATTAATTAATTAACATGTTCAAAGATTAATAAATTATGTAAAAATATATTGTTCATTATTCTTACTGCAACGAATGGAACGTTATTGTAGTGTTACCATTTTATTATTTAACATGATAATTTTAACTTGTTTGTCAAGTATACATTTTATATTTTGTCTTTTTATATATTACATACTGTACGTTGTTTTGCCGTGTTTTATTTGTATAGCTCAGCTGTAAATGCTTTGGCAATACGAATGTACAAAGATTTGCCATGCCAATAAAGCACCTTAAAACAAACAAACAAACAAACAAACAAAAAACAACTGAAAACTGAAATCTCAAAACTAGCACAGCAATGAAGGAAATCGTTTGCCAGGGACAATGGTGAAATATACATTTTGGGGCATACCAAAACATTGGGGTGCAGAATGCTGCCACTGACCAATCACAATTAAGTATTTTACTATTTACTGTATGTAATAAATAGCAATAATTTATTAAACATTTTAGAGCATGTAAAATGCCACACAGAGACTTCAGTGATTACTTCTGAGTGATGCAAATGAATCATTTTGATTACTTTAAATGGACGTTTTCACCACTTCACAGAAGCGAATCGAACTTAGCAACTCTAACACAAGTCAGGGCACGGAGGGATTGTGAAACTAGTCTAAAGACACGCTCTTTAGGAAACTTAAAGGCCCAATAAAAAGTGCATTAAAAAAAAAGGATTATATATCGCCCAGTCCTAGTCACTATACAGCAGAGGTTTTTCAAACCTTTTGATGTCAAGTACCCACAATTATAAAAGCCACCTTGTGAGGGACCCACTTGTGTATAAAGACCAGGGAAAATTATAAATATATATATTTAAGTGTGATATTATAAAGACAATTTAAATAATTAGTCTTTATATTGTTATTGCACTAAAGCCAAAATAAATTATATATATATATATATATATATATCTGTACGGATGCACAGATTTATCGACCCCCGTATTTATTATCCGTATGGGATGCATAATATTTATCATTTAATTACTGACCAAATTAAAACCATCAATATAAACCGTCAATATCAACAATCGGTTTTTCATATCATGCTTGTAAACACACAAGCATGCAAAAGGCAGAAAAACGGTTGGTTTATTTATAATTAATTACATCAATTTATTGTGTTGTATTAAGTTTATAATACATTTTTGTGTGTGTAATATAAAGAAATACCTATTAAAAACACATAAAATCCCCAAAAGTAAAGCATGTTGAATATAATCATTCATAATGTATTAATGTGAGTTCCATTGTTTAGAACTGCAAAAACAGAAGGGCAAAATAACATTTTTCCCCCCACATTTGTTTTATTTTTATAATGTATTTATCTTTAATTATGGCTCTCTGAAAACTTTGGCCTGTCAGCAGATCCAATCCATGTTCAATTAAAAGTATAGTTCAAGTTAACAGTAAAATAGCTTTTGTAGATGTTTGTGCATTTTTAAAGCATAATTCCTAAGCAAAACAGTGGCAAAATATTGGTATCGGTCTATAGTTTTTGTTAAAATCGATATCAATAGCAGGCAAAAATGTTCATATCGGTGCAACCCTTTATTATCTGGAAAGTATTGAACCTACTTTGTACTAGAGCATCTTTTTTCTACCCAATAACACCCCTGGTGGTCCCCGGACGCCTGTTTGAAAACCCCTACTATACAGTATTTGACAAAGATTGACAGTACAAAGAAACTGCTGGAGAAAATCCTTTCTCACCATATTACTTTAAATCCGGCTTCTACAAATCTCGCCTTTTGAAATAAAGCCGTCTAAAAGAGTAGAATATGATAACGAGTGAGAAAATATTATTGTACGATAATAGAGCACTGATCCGGACCCGCTCTGACCCACCGTCTTGGTGAGAGTGACTTCATCTGAGCCAAGAAAATGAGGAAGAGAAGAGGCATCAGGAAGAAGGTTAGCAGACTGGAAAGAGTCCGAGAGGCTGAAATAATCAGGCCACAATGACAAATGAGACGAGGGATGCAGGGAGAGAAAGAAAGAGAGAGAGAGGGAAATATAAAAAGGGAAAACAGACGGCACACAACATTTCCTCTAAAAATTCACAGTGGCCTATATAGAGCTCTTGTAAACGCTTGGCTCCGGCTCTACAAGCGACTCAATGTCACACACACATTTTGCTTCATTCCTTTGAGTATTCCTCTTGAATGTGGCGAGAGAATGCTGATGTTCCCCTCTCTGCCCTCGAGCCAACGCCTCACCACTGGCCTCATTTCACAAGGTGCACTTCAGAAAGAACGTCCCGATGAACTTCACAACTTTCCTGTGCTGCGAGGGAGAAGGTTGAAAGTTCCAGCAGAGCTCAGAGGACTGTCCTCTACAGAAGAGTGATCCAGAAACGCTTGACGGGATCAAGTGTCGCCACATTCACAGGAGAGAATGAGGAAACATTCGGCCAAATGGTGGAGACCTTCAGCAACAAAGTGTTTCAGTAAACCCAAAAAAAATTACCAAATACAGGTGCATCTCAATAAATTAGAATGTCATGGAAAAGTTCATTTATTTCAGTAATTCAACTCAAATTGTGAAACTCGTGTATTAAATAAATTCAGTGCACACAGACTGAAGTAGTTTGAGTCTTTGGTTCTTTTAATTGTGATGATTTTGGCTCACATTTAACAAAAACCCACCAATTCACTATCTCAAAAAATTAGAATACATCATAAGACCAATAAAAAAAACATTTTTAGTGAATTGTTGGCCTTCTGGAAAATATGTTCATTTACTGTATATGTACTCAATACTTGGTAGGGGCTCCTTTTGCTTTAATTACTGCCTCAATTCGGCGTGGCATGGAGGTGATCAGTTTGTGGCACTGCTGAGGTGGTATGGAAGCCCAGGTTTCTTTGACAGTGGCCTTCAGCTCATCTGCATTTTTTGGTCTCTTGTTTCTCATTTTCCTCTTGACAATACCCCATAGATTCTCTATGGGGTTCAGGTCTGGTGAGTTTGCTGGCCAGTCAAGCACACCAACACCATGGTCATTTAACCAACTTTTGGTGCTTTTGGCAGTGTGGGCAGGTGCCAAATCCTGCTGGAAAATGAAATCAGCATCTTTAAAAAGCTGGTCAGCAGAAGGAAGCCTGAAGTGCTCCAAAATTTCTTGGTAAACGGGTGCAGTGACTTTGGTTTTCAAAAAACACAATGGACCAACACCAGCAGATGACATTGCACCCCAAATCATCACAGACTGTGGAAACTTAACACTGGACTTCAAGCAACTTGGGCTATGAGCTTCTCCACCCTTCCTCCAGACTCTAGGACCTTGGTTTCCAAATGAAATACAAAACTTGCTCTCATTTGAAAAGAGGACTTTGGACCACTGGGCAACAGTCCAGTTCTTCTTCTCCTTAGCCCAGGTAAGACGCCTCTGACGTTGTCTGTGGTTCAGGAGTGGCTTAACAAGAGGAATACGACAACTGTAGCCAAATTCCTTGACATGTCTGTGTGTGGTGGCTCTTGATGCCTTGACCCCAGCCTCAGTCCATTCCTTGTGAAGTTCACCCAAATTCTTGAATCGATTTTGCTTGACAATCCTCATAAGGCTGCGGTTCTCTCGGTTGGTTGTGCATCTTTTTCTTCCACACTTTTTCCTTCCACTCAACTTTCTGTTAACATGCTTGGATACAGCACTCTGTGAACAGCCAGCTTCTTTGGCAATGAATGTTTGTGGCTTACCCTCCTTGTGAAGGGTGTCAGTGATTGTCTTCTGGACAACTGTCAGATCAGCAGTCTTCCCCATGATTGTGTAGCCTAGTGAACCAAACTGAGAGACCATTTTGAAGGCTCAGGAAACCTTTGCAGGTGTTTTGAGTTGATTAGCTGATTGGCATGTCACCATATTCTAATGTTTTGAGATAGTGAATTGGTGGGTTTTTGTTAAATGTGAGCCAAAATCATCACAATTAAAAGAACCAAAGACTTAAACTACTTCAGTCTGTGTGCATTGAATTTATTTAATACAGGAGTTTCACAATTTGAGTTGAATTACTGAAATAAATGAACTTTTCCACGACATTCTAATTTATTGAGATGCACCTGTATTCTGTCATCAAACCTGTCTGACTTTCTTAGTTTAAGCAGAATGTTCATGCTGCTCTTTTCCATAATGAAAGCAGACCTGGAGCTGTTTAGCTACAAAAAGGACAAAAAAAGCACCATAAAAGTATTGTACAAGTAGTCTGTGTACTATATGCAAAGTCTTGCTGTACGATTTGTGTAAGGAAGATATTACAAACATCATTCTCCATATGCACATTCAAGCTGGCATGCCACGTTTGGTTACCACACACACAAGAAACAAGTGCATTTGTCTTCGATTGCTTCAAATCTAATGGTGGCATTTTTTAATCGACTGCAAATGTAATGAGGTTTGCAAGCGATATGAGTATATTAATATTTTTGGGTGAACTATCCCCTCTCAAATATCTAAGCAATGCAAGACACTGATGACTAATAACCTCATCCTAAATACAAACAAATAACGTTATTTAGTAAAGTATAACTCTGTCTCAGTGTAATCTAAAATGGCAATGTTAAACTGTGCTTTAATTGAACCGCTCTTTAAATGTCACTAAAGCGCATTTGATTAATGGCTTTGTTTAATGTGTGTTTACTGTGTTTTTACAGTGCATCCGGAAAGTATTCACAGCGCTTCACTTTTACCACATTTTGTTATGTTACAGCCTTATTCCAAAATGGATTAAATTCATTATTTTCCTCAAAATTCTACAAACAATACCCCATAATGACAATGTGAAAGAAGTTAGTTTGAAATCTTTGCAAATTTATTAAAAATAAAAAACTTAACAAAAAAATCACATGTACATAAGTATTCACAGCCTTTGCTCAATACTTTGTTGAAGCACCTTTGGCACCAGTTACAGCCTCAAGTCTTTTTGAGTATGATGCTACAAGCTTGGCACACCTATTTTTGGGCAGTTTCTCCCATTCTTCTTTGCAGGACCTCTCAAGCTCCATCAGGTTGGATGGGGAGCGTTGGTGCACAGCCATTTTCAGATCTCTCCAGAGATGTTCAATCGGGTTCAAGTCTGGGCTCTGGCTGGGCCACTCAAGGACATTCACAGAGTTGTCCCGGAGCCACTCCTTTGTCATCTTGGCTGTGTGCTTAGGGTCGTTGTCCTGTTGGAAGATGACTTCGCCCCAGTCTGAGGTCCAGAGCGCTCTGGAGCAGGTTTTCATCAAGGATGTCTCTGTACATTGCTGCATTCATCTTTCCCTCGATCCTGACTAGTCTCCCAGTTCCTGCCGCTGAAAAACATCCCCACAGCATGATGCTGCCACCACCATGCTTCACTGTAGGGATGGTATTGGCCAGGTGATGAGGGGTGCCTGGTTTCCTCCAGACATGACACTTGCCATTCAGGCCAAAGAGTTCAATCTTTGTTTCTCATGGTCTGAGAGTCCTTCAGGTGCCTTTTGGCAAACTCCAGGTGGGCTGTCATGTACCGTTTACTGAGGAGTGGCTCTCGTCTGGCCACTTTAGGCCTGATTGGTGGAGTGCTGCAGAGATGGTTGCTCTTCTGGAAGGTTCTCCTCTCTCCACAGAGAAATGGTCACCTCCCTGACTAAGGCCCTTCTCCCCCGATCGCTCAGTTTGGCCGGGCGGCCAGCTCTAGGAAGGTCCTGGTGGTTCCAAACTTCTTCCATTTACGGATGATGGAGGCCATTGTGCTCATTGGGACCTTCAATGCTGCAGAAAATTTTCTGTACCCTTCCCCAGATCTGTGCCTCCATACAATCCTGTCTCGGAGGTCTATAGACAATTCCTTGAACTTCATGGCTTGGTTTGTGCTCTGACATGCACTGTTAACTGTGGGACCTTATATAGACAGGTGTGTGCCTTTCCAAATCATGTCCAATCAACTGAATTTACCACAGGTGGACTCCAATCAAGTTGTAGAAACATCTCAAGGATGATCAGTGGAAACAGGATGCACCTGAGCTCAATTTTGAGTATCATGGCAAAGGCTGTGAATACTTATGTACATGTGATTTTCTTCGTTTTTTATTTTTAATAAATTTGCAAAGATTTCAAACAAACTTCTTTCACGTTGTCATTATGGGGTATTGTTTGTAGAATTTTGAGGAAAATAATGAATTTAATCCATTTTGGAATAAGGCTGTAACATAACAAAATGTGGAAAAAGTGAAGCGCTGTGA
>NC_059366.1:46767500-46837500 GCF_019703515.2 Myxocyprinus asiaticus | reverse complement strand
TCTTGCCAGCCTAGCCAAGCACCTGACAACAACCCACCTCCTCCACAGCTACCTTCCATATGCATTATTTTCCATTGTTAATGGTTCATAGCTTTAGCCGGCCTAGTTCTGTGCACTTTTCTGTTTGTTGCATTACGTTCCAGGTGACAGCCATCATGACCAGATCTTCTTAGCAACCCAGATGCATCACCTTCCGAGATACCCCTCTTCAGATCAGGAGTCTCTTAGGAATCTTTCCTAGGATATGTTGCCAAATGTTAGGCTTTCCTTGCTGATGGTTCCAGTATAGGGGGTTCTTGTAGAGCTTCCCTCTACATCCTTTAACTGCAGGAGAAGAACGCCGTGTTTGGAATGGCATACTACCATACTACTCTTCCTATTTCTGCCATTCTGAACCCAGCTTAAGTTTTTTTGAACAGCTGAACTCAATGGCGTCAACTAGGACAATGCCATTAAACTTGAACAGATACATTTACACTAAACACATCTACAAAACTAGAATAAGAGTCGAAAACTTAGTAATGAAAAGCAGCATTTCATGAAATATTTCACAATGACAATGGAGATATAAAATGCCATGCAGGGACTTATGCGGCAGGACTTGAATATGTAAATTGTTGTTTGTTTTTGTTATTTATTTACATAAAAATTCCAGACAAAACGATTGCCCTAAATAAAATGGACCCCCCTCCCCACCCTACACCCAATACTCGTTAGAAACAGTGTCTTGTTAGGGGGCCTGGGTAGCTAAAGCGAGTAAAGTCGCTGACTACCACACCTGGAGTCACGAGTTCGAATCCAGGGTGTGCTGAGTGACTCCAGCCAGGTCTTCTAAGCAACCAGTTGCTAGGGAGGGCAGAGTCATATGGAGTAACCTCCTCGTGGTCGCTATAATGTGGTTCTCGCTCTCGCATGGGGCATGGGGTGAGTTGTGCTTGGATGCTGCAGAGAATAGCGTGAAGCCTCCACACGCGCTATGTTTCTGCGGTAACGCACCCAACAAGCCACGTGATAAGATGCGCGGGTTGACGGTCTCAGACGTGGAGGCAACTGAGATTCGTCCTCCGCCACCCGGATTGAGGCGAGTCACTACGCCACCACGAGGACTTAGAGCGCATTGGGAATTGGGCATTCCAAATTGGGGAGAAATGAAAAAAATAAGAAATAAATAGAAATAGTGTATTGTTACCAGAAACACTGCTCAGTTAATTTCGAGAACAGGTGAACTTAGTAGCGTCAATTTTTAGTTTGTTACTCATCTACAATTTCTAACAAGGAACTGTGAAAAACTCTCCACAACACAAATTTAATTTCCTTTCTTTCTTGTTGCCACAAGTGTTGTCAGGACTGTTACTTGCTCACTCAGTTCCATCCAAAAAGAGCCTCTGTCGTCCGGTTCGGTTCAGCTCACTGCAGATGGCAGTGAGTTCAGTCCGGCACACTCATGCTGCTCTGCGGCTGCACAACTAGGCTAGCATGATTGATAGGCTTAAAAGTTTCTCTAAAACTAACTAACTAACAAACATACTCTCTCGCGCTCTCTCTCTCTCGCTCTCTCGCTCGTGGTGGCAGGACGCCAGACTGGCACAGCTCAGGAACAAAAAGAAGCCAGATGCTTTGTTTGACAGCTTGGCATCTTCCTTTTTTCCTGCGTCTTAGAAAGTTTACTTACATTTTTTCACCTCTTCTCCACACGTAGCAGGTTTTAGACACGTGAACAGCTGTCGGCGATACAGACAGGTGGACGTTTGTTGGCACGTGATGCCAGCGCTTGTGTTTCCTCCCATATGGTCAGTTTGAACAATAAATGACAGATATTATTTATAAACAAGCTTTTATTGTGGGCAAACTGCCATCAAACTCCTGTTGATGGGACTCTGTGCATATGCTCAGATGATGAAACGACTGTATTTCGTGAGCACAGAGCGCCATTGTTTAAACAAAACACACAAACAGATGGGAATTTCAAGAAAGCAGTTATGGTGAAACTATGGTGAAGAATAAGAGAGTGCGCTGCATGCTGCAATGTGCATGAAAGTCTCATGTGTGTGTGCGTGTTAAATCTTGAATTCTCTGCTTTGATAGGGATGTGCACGATGAATCAGCTGTATTTTGTTGTTTTACATGTGTTTTGCATTTGAAGAAAGGTGATTGTAAGGGAATGGATGAAAATCTACAGAAATCTAAAACTAGTCTCAGCCTCAGACGACACGCCCACAGACCGTTCACTGAATGTCTGATGCATACAGCACTTTAAACTAGAAATCACAAGCTCTAATCAGACTGCATGAATGCAGCATGACTTCCACGAGTAAAAGCACACAATTTTTTTTTAAACAGTCTTCCAGGCAACCCAATTGTTTTGCAAACTACCAGGTTGATTCAATGACCGCTTTTGAGGAAAAGCTACTGAATTTGACAAAGTTTGTCATGTTAGTGTTGGGCTGAGCAATATATGAACATTCACAATTTACAGATACTTTTACTGGCTATTTAAATTAAGCAGCATCGCAAATAATGTATTGATTTTAATATGCTTGTATTTATTTATTTTATTTGTATCCCCTTTTCTCCCAATTTGGAATGCCCAATTCCCACTACTTAGTAGGTCCTCGTGGTGGCGCAGTTACTCACCTCAATCTGGGTGGCGGAGGACAAGTCTCAGTCTGAGACCGTCAATCCGCGCATCTTATCACGTGACTCGTTGTGCATGACACCGCGGAGACTCACAGCATGTGGAGGCTCATGCTACTCTCCGCGATCCACACACAACTTACCACACACCCCACTGAGAGCGAGAACCACTAATCGTGACCACGAGGAGGTTACCCCATGTGACTCTACCCTCCCTAGCAACTGGGCCAATTTGGTTGCTTAGGAGACCTGACTGGAGTCACTCAGCACGCCCTGGATTCGAACTCGTGACTCCAGGGGTGATAGTCAGCGTCAATACACGCTGAGATACCCAGGCCCTGAGTATTTATTTATTTTTATTTGTTTCCTAAAGACTGTGTCATTAGGCTTCCGAGTATGAAATTAATAGACAGAGATGTTTAAATAGCGTCTCAGATTTAAACTTCAGTAGCAGTTGGTAAATTCGGTTAATTTCCATGTATTAGATTCATAAGCATCATCACTGAAAATTGCTTAAGAAAGTATCTGCATGATATTTTTTTTATGTGATATTGAATAAGCTAACAGCATCGAGATTTAATGCATGAGTCTCCGGATTAGTCGATTCTGGTTGGTCAATTGCACCATCTAGTGGTCTGATATTTCTGAGCAACAACCGCACATCCGGGGATAAAGTGATATCAGAGAAGTCATCCGGGTATTGCGAGTCACCTTTCCTACTTCTCATATGACTGTGATCTCTACAAATAAGTTAATAAAATAATATCAACACAAATCAATGTTTCATGCCTATTTATTTATTTATTTGGCAAGCAGTCTTGTAATAAACTGGATAATGAGCAGTCAGCCCATAAACCCCTTCAGGGTGATACAAGATCCTGATCACCCCGGTCGGGGTTGATTTTGCGATAACGACCTGCTTACTGTACATCATTCCTTAATTAATTTTAAACTACATCACAATTTTAAGCAGGATTAGTAGCATCAAATCTTTGAAAGATTTTCAGAGTTTTGTTTAAAGTACTTAGTAGTCTAGTAAATAGTAATCTATTAACTAGATGTCCATGAGCAGAACTTCCTTAATTGCAGTGGTGGTGATTTTGATTCATTTTAGTGACTCGATTCTTTTGATTCCATTCACCAAAAAGATTCGTTCAGATTCGTTCATTGATTTGTTCACTGACTTTTTCTTCAAGTTACACATTTGTGCCTGCAGATGGCACCAAATGACTGTCTTTTAAGTAACTGCATTGAACCGAAAGCAGTCAAAAAGTCTAATTATCCTTTATTAAAATTCTACTAAGAGACTTCAGAACTGCAGAGTGTTGAAGCATCATAGCATTTCCCCACAAATGACAACAAAGCATATCTATCATACCGTGAACTGCTAAGCAGTACATTTTATAAAGCTATACAAAAAAAAGGACAACAATACTTGCCTAAAAATAACTGAGCTTCAATAATGTCCGCATGTCATTGTAATGTGTGGTCATCACTCACTTTTATTCATAATTAATCCGCCCCTTTTCTTTTTGAACAAGATTGACGATATGAATGAATGACATGCAGCTCCTCCTCTCGGTCAGCAGATCATCGTTCATGATGACTGATTCGTTCATGTTGGTCGTGAACGAATTTAACAGTACATTCACTTAGTTCATGATACAAACGTAATGACCGACTAGTTTAGTGAAGAGGCGTATTCAAGTGGGTCCAACCAATGATATTCTCCTTCACAGTGTGCACTCGAATGCTATTGGCTTGTGGTGAAGACAGTCTTTCAAAGCATGACAAAGGAAGACAAATGGAATTTACATGTCTTCAAATATATGAAGACACCTTAAAAATAGAGTTTAAACACCATAACCGTTTTCACCACAAATGGCAAGTCTTAGTTTTCCTATATTTTGTCAAATGCTGGGCTTAATTTTTACCAAAACAAAGAAAAGTTTAAGAAAAGCCTAATAATATCTTACACTGTGCATCAAAGCACAACATTTCCATCCGTAATTCATGTCATTTAACTGTACGTCTTCAATCATTTTTACACATTCATAAATTGGGGATCATTGGTTTTGTGTACAGCTATAAACTTGTCTTAAGTGCATTTCACCCCTTTCTCTCCTTGTTGAACATAATCGACTCACATGCTGAACTGAACGAATGACATGCCTCCATCTCATTCAGTCGTTCAGCAAATCTTCGTTCACGAGTTATTCGCGAGCAAGTTTACAAGTATATTCAGTTCTTTCAAGAACCACCTCTCATCTCGTTCAGACTCATATGACCAACTTTAGTGTTGGGATGTATTCGTTCAGTGGGTCAAACCAATGTGGGTCACATTCGTTCAGTGAGTCAATCCTTCACAGCGTGCACTCGAATGCTATTCACTCGCACTGAAGTCAGTCTTTACAGGCATGAAAAGCAGTAGAGCTCATTGGCTTTGAAAGGGGGAGACGTCAGTGAACGAAAAATGTCAGTGTACGGAATTGAACGAGAACGATTTGTTCACTTAAAAGATTTGTTCAAAAACATAGATTCATTCATGAACGAAACATCACTACTTAATTTCCGAGATATGTTTGTGAAAATATTAGTATTTATTACTTTAGGATGGACAGAAATTCTGCATGCATTTTTCAATATTTATAGTGTTTTCTCTACATTCGTTCATGGAGACTGTTGCGGCATATTTTGTATTAATTAGTTTCACACCTGTTTATTATTGTTGTATCACTTATTTCAGATAAACCTGCCCCTAAACGGCTCTAAAAAACAAAAACTGTGTTTGGTCATTTTACATGTCAGTCAGACCGTCTCTTCATGTCTAAGTGAGGGTTCTCGATTCTCAGAAAAATCTGCAATGAGGAGCAGACTTTATACTGATAGTCAAAGGTCAGATTACACGAGATTACGCAAGCCCTCATCGACAGAATAACACGTCCAGTACAGATGGTTTGGCGATTGAGAAGAAAGATGAATTTTAATCGATAAATATCAGATCGTTTTCCACCTCTTCACATTTTCCTCATGAACACTCACCAATAATACACACAGTAAAAAAACAGACTAGCACACACATTATCATGAAATAAAGCACGCTGCAATACGCAAAGCTCCTAATCACATTTAAAGGATGCATTCGACTGCAGATGATTGAATAATGTGTGTGTGTGTGTGTGATAAAGAGGTACAGAGAATAAGAGACACAGGAAGTGATGATCTGTCTCTATGGAAACAGTGTTTACGATGACCTGAACGTATAAAGAGGATGATGATAATATGACCCACTCAAGTGCTCTATTGATCACATCGTTATGTCTTATAAAGACACTCTCTTTCTCTCTCCTTCCACTGTAAAGTATATATACACACACACACACACACACATCTCACTTCCTCACACGTTGCTGCATGTGACGTCAAACACACAATCAGATATGCGGGATTACTGGATTATCTTGTTTCGGGTTGAGCAGCTACATTAAACAGATTAGGATTAAGACTGTTACTGTCAGTTAAAAGTGTTTAACAGTGTTTAAGTGTAATTCTTCATCATTTATAGTGCCGTAGACAATACGATGCACCTTATAGATACTAAAAGATGCTTAACACATATACACCTGTATTTACACCACACCTAGGAATATTTGGAAGCTAAGAAGGAAAACTAAGGAAAGTTTAACACAAAACAATCACACCGATTTACTATAAAGGGATAGTTCAATCAAAACTGTATTCTATCACCATTTACTCACTCTCATGTTGTTCCAAACCTGTATGACCAAATTCTGTAGAACTAAAGCTGTTTAACAGAATGTTTGTTTTGCTCTTCCAAAGATGACAAAACACTATATAAGTTTCTCAAAACTAGTCCATATGACCCGTGCACTATATGATTGCTTTGTGAATTTAACAGACCCAAATTTAAGCTGTCATGATACTTTCATGCTCCTATTTCATTGTCCTTTTTGGAGCTTCACAGTCGTGGAATGAAAAAATATCTTTGTGAACATTCTGCTAAATATCTCCTTTTTGTGTTCCGTTGAAGAAAGTAAGTCATATGGGTTTGGAACAACATAAGAGTGAGAAAAAGATGTACCGTAAATGATGACAGAACTTTCACTTTTGGGTGAACTGTTCCTTTAAGACTCAGTATAAAATCTGTCATGCATTTGCACAGCAAGACATGATACGTAACAAAACAGAAAATGAGAGAAAGTCACCAGAGATTCACTAGAAACATGTGTTCAATGTCCTGAAGGATCTCGAGCTCTCTGAAGACGTTCCGGACCTCGTCACGCTCGATACACTGCTGCTTGTTCATGTACTTCATTGCGTACATTTTCTCTGTGTCCCGTTTCTGCACGATGCACACCTGAGTGAGAGAGAAAACACACACACACACAAACACAATTAGAGAGCTACAGCTTTAGACATAAAAAACCAACAAGTGAGAAAATTCTGATTGTGTTTTGAGTTTGGAATAAATATTAAACCATCATTAGTTTTCTGCCAAAAGGTTCTGCCATTGTTGGGGAGTAGCAAAACTACCAACTTTACTACATTTTTCAGTAGTTTCAAGTAGTTAGCATTAGCTGGGTGATATACCTACACATATTATTAATATATATGTATTAATAGATTCAAAATGTCTAATGCATGAAGTAAAAATCTAGTGCACCAATGCAACAATATAGTAATAAAAATAAATAAAAAAAACCTGTGTGACTGCTGTGTGCATTTTCCATTTCCCTTTTTGATTTGTAACTAGTAGCACCTAATAAACAAGCCAAAAAAATAACAATTATAATAATAATAATTATTATTATTCTTTCAAGAGCAAACAGTTTTCCTAAAAATGTATGTCCTCATATGTGGACAGCAGGACTTAGTTGTGAAATTTTAAAAAATACCAATAATACAAAGTCAGATTTGTTTTTCCATCAAATAGTTGGAGTTGGAGTGGCGGTGGCGTAGTGGGCTAAAGCACATAAATGGTAATCAGGGTTCAATCCCCACAGCCACCACCATTGTGTCCTTGAGCAAGGCACTTAACTCCAGGTTGCTCCAGGGGGATTGTCCCTGTAATAAGTGCACTGTAAGTCGCTTTGGATAAAATCATCCGCCAAATGCATAAATGTAAATGTAGTTCATTATGTGTCCAGGAGTGTTGATTATTCATGTTTTTGAGACATTACAGACATTACAGCTGATTTTCTATATAGCTACTTTGGAACAATGTGTTTTGGGAAAAGTACAAATAAAAAACTACAAAAATAAAAATTATTCGACTTGATTTGACTTTTATGTTACTATGTTTTTTCTACTTTAGCAACAAACTCTCAATGTTTTCTCTGTTTGCACTGTCAAACAAACAAGTGATAGCCAGAGCTGAAGCATTTTACTAATCAGAAATTAGCATAATTAATTCTGATTCAAAGTAATGTCCAGCATCATCCAATCACTGTCAATCATGTTAAAATAAAATGATACATTATAAATTCTGAATCTATGTACTGATTATCATTGTCACATGTCTGTCAAACATGTTGAGTGATCCAAACATCATCTGCAGCCTGAAACTGAACTTTTGATCAGATTTTAGGAGTGAATGCACTTAACTGCATAGAGAGCTATAGGATGCTCCCTTGCTCCCTATTTAGTGAACGACTTAACCTCCAATGTGCTGTCTGTCTGCACTGGTCTCAGAACAGTTAGAAATGCACCTTATTTTAAGCCTCTGAAAGCAACATTTTCCAGCTGTAAATTATGAGCAGCTGAAGATACAAAGTAGATACAAAGCAATTTCCCCAATGCAGAATTACAGCACACCACATCTATTGTTTAATGTGTCTGCCACATTAATTAGAACAACATGAGATCATCATATTCCATCATGAATTCATTCACATCCCGTTAATCACATGCTCACTTCATTTGGCACACTGCACAAAATGTCAGAGATCAAATATCATTCATGAGCACAGAATCTTTATTAAAATCTCATTAAGTGATAATCAAGAGTGTATGATGAGAGACAGAAATAAAAAGTCAAACACAGTCAGGAGTGGGGCAGTGGAGGTCAGAACAGGTCATATGGGTCTTTATGGTATCATCATCAATGCTGCAGTGCTGCTCATGTGTCAGTTGAGTAAGCCATAAACGGTCCTGAAGAGCTGGAATGAGGGTTGGACAACGGAAGGGTGGGCGGCCTCATTTAGAATAAGAACAGGAGGCGATTCCAGTCCCATTATATCAGCCTGACATACGGCACTGCACTGGGTTATATCATTCTGCCATTACACCTCATTTGCAGGATAATATTGCAAGATTGTGATGGAGGAGGGCGTGGCCGAGCCGTGAGGGTGCACGGCCGGCACCGAGTCAGATGATCAGCAGGAGAGCGAGATAAAGGGGGGCCAGAGACGGCAATTCAAGAGAGAGAGAGATGCACATGGCTGCACTACATGTGTGTTCGTCACGTTTGTTTTATGTTGTTTTAAGTTGAGTTTTGACATTTAACTTTACATTGACTATTCAGCCGGTTCCTGCCTCCACCTTTCCCGTCGTTATACTATTACAGTGGTGCCGAATCCCGGGAGGGAGGAGGGATGTGCTGTCACAGTGCCCTCGCTGCTGCCATCCGGCAAAGGAGCAGCCACGGCTGTCTGCCTGGGGACGGAGAGGTCGCTGCCGGCTGCCAAGAGCCGGAGGAACCTCTGCCATACACCTAGAAGGGGAGGACCGGTTCCGTCCGCCAGAGGTCAGAGGGCTCGCTGCCATCTGCCGGGGGAGGAGTGAACTGTCGTCTGCCAGAGGGCGGAGGAACGGTTGAGGACCGGGCGACAGCGCATCCGGGAAACGGCGAGCAAGTTCTTCTCTCTCTCTCACTCTGTGCCTCCAGCTCGCCCTTTCCCTCTCCCCACGCCTCCCCTCGTCTCTACCCCAGGTTCCCAGGAGGCGGGGTGGACCAGCTGACAGAATGGCCGGAAGGGCAGCGTCTCCCCTCCAGAGATTGGGGGGGGGGGAGTAAGTCAGTCTGCCAGCGCCCCAGCCTGAATTGGGTGGGGGAGAAGTTTAACAAGTAGGAGGGCGTGGCCGGGCCGTGAGGGTGCATGGACGTTGCTGAATCAGTTGATTAGGGGGAGAGTGAGATAAAGGGGGAACGGAGACACCAGTTCGAGAGAGAGAGAGAGACGCACGCGGCCGTGCTGCATGTGTGTTCGTCATGTTTGTTTTATGTTGTTTTAAGTTGAGTTTTGACATTAAACTTTATGTTGACCGTTCAGCCGGTTCCCACCACCTCCTTGCCCGTCCTTTAACTGTTACAAAGATATTATGATATTTGTTCTAGTTTAGTTCTGTTTTTAAATGACAGATTGTTTGTTATATGTATGGGAAGAAAACTGGTTGATTTTATTCCAAATACATGCCATGTCTCCAGAGAGATTGTCTATAACTCATTTCTTTTATTTAATACGCTTTTGTGTTTGCTCTTCTGGTTTATAGTCTGTTTTTGCATATTAATTCTACTTTCAACATCTTTAAACATCAACATGAGTGACAAAAGTGATCAAAGACTGACAGTTTGAACACGCCGAGCGGACCACAGGGGAGCGAGCGAACCCACAACAAGCTCAGATTCCACAACTGAAGATGATACGTGCTATCAAATGAGTGCAGATACCACACGATTATTAACTGTCTGATGCTTAATCTGTGAAATAATCAGAGCCATTAAAACTGCATTCACAGAGCTTGAGCAGATACAGTACTTAGAACTTGCACTGCATCTGATGTTATCTGTTAAACAACTTAAAAGTAATTAGCTTACATTTCTGATATCATTAACCTAAACGTCATTTCACGGACAACATTCACGCTACATTCCACACTAAAAATAAAAGAAACAATTAAAATAATGTGCGGAAAAACACTTCAAACTAACTTTTATTACAGGAATATTCCAGGTTCAATACAAGTTAACCCAATCGACAGTATATTTGTGGCAATGTGTTTATTAATAATGATTTGGACTCGTCCCTTATTTATTTAAAAAAACAAGCAAAAATCTGTGTTCCAGCGAGGCCCTTACAGTGGAAGTGAATGGGGCCAATACATAAACATTAAAATACTCACTGTTTCAAAAGTATAGCCATAAAAAATTCTACCCGTGTGAAGTCACCTTCATTGTACTGAAAACGCAGTGGTGATACAAACTAAACTCACTTCATACTGCTGCATGGTACAGACCCCCATTCAAAAGTGCAAACATACTCCTTAATTATATGACACAGGTGTAAACAAAATGGGGAAAACTACAACATGGAACACAACAAGAAATTTCAAAATAAAGGACAACAAACTACATACACTATACAAATGTCAAAATAAACGTGACAAAAAAAACAAAAAAAAACAAAAAACACACATGACAAAACATTGAATGTGTGACCATGACTGACATTACAACTATAATACACCTCAGTCAAATGTTACAATAACATTTGGTGAGTGATCATCAAGGGATTATTATTAATTTATTAAATTTCAGCATTTATTTATTTATTTATTTTTTTAGAGAGAGAGAGACGGTATATAGGAAACAAGAGAGGGAAAGTTTTTCAAGACATACTTTAATGTTGGCTTGACAAGGCCTTGTGGTTGCTAAGGTGTTCTGGCTGGTTTCTAGGCATTGCTATGGTGTTCTTGCTGGTTGCTAGGCATTGCTAGGGTGTTCTGGCTGGTTGCTAGGCATTGCTAGGGAGTCCTTGCTGGTTGCTAGGGTGATTTGTCTGGTTGCTAGGGTGTTTTAGTTGGTTGCTAGGCATTGCTAGGGTGTTCTTTCTGGTTGCTAGGGTGATTTTGTTTGGTTGCTACTAGCTAGCCATTGCTAGGGTGCTCTTGCTGGTTGCTAGGGTGTTTTGGCTGGTTGCTAGTATTTTTTAGTTGGTTGCTAGGCATTGCTAGGGTGTTTTTGCTGGTTGCTAGAGTGTTTTGGTTGGTTGCTACTTGCTAGGCATTGCAAGGGCACTCTTGCTGGTTGCTAGGTGTTTTGGCTGGTTGCTAGGGTGTTTTAGTTGGTTGCTAGGTATTGCTAGGGTGTTCTTGCTAGTTGCTAGAGTGTTTTGGTTGGTTGCTTCTCGCTAGGCATTGCTAGGGCACACTTGCTGATTGCTAGGGTGTTTTGGCTGGTTGCTAGGGTGTTTTAGTTGGTTGCTAGTGTAACAGTGGCCAGCTGATAGATAGCTGTGCAATGTGTATAAACCTCACTCTCCTGACCTCAAGAGATGAACTAGCGACTGACGCTAGTGGCTGTTGCCTTTAGCCTCCTTATTAGCGCACCCGCCTCCCATGCCGGAGACACCGGTTTGAGTCCCGTACAGAGCGGGTAGAACAGGAGTGTCACAATGGTGCTGTGACCCGGATGGGAGTGAGGTTTAGGGGGGTGAGTGTAATGGTGGCCAGCTGATAGATGGCTGTGCAATGTGTATAAACCTCATTCTACTGACCTCAAGAGATGAACTAGCGACTGACGCTAGGGGCTGTTGCCTTTAGTCTCCTTATTAGCGCACCCGCCTCCCATGCCGGAGACACCGGTTTGAGTCCCGTACAGAGCAGGTAGAACAGGAGTGTCACAATGGTGCTGTGACCCGGATGGGAGTGAGGTTTAGGGGGGTGAGTGTAATGGTGGCCAGCTGATAGATGGCTGTGCAATGTGTATAAACCTCAATCTACTGACCTCAAGAGGTGGACTAGCGACTGACGCTAGAGGCTTTAGCCTCCTTGTTAGTGCACCTGCCTCCCATGCTGGAGACGCCAGTTCGAGTCCTGTACGGAGCGGGTAGAACAGAAGCGTGACACTAGGCATTGCTAGGGTGTTCTTGCTAGTTGCTAGGGTGTTTTGGTTGGTTGCTTCTTGCTAGGGTGCTCTTGCTGGATGCTAGGGTGTTTTGGCTGGTAGCTAGGCATTGCCAGGGTGTTCTTGCTGGTTGCTAGGGTGTTTTGGCTGATTGCTAGGGTTTTTGGGTTGGTTGCTTGGCATTGCTATGGTGCTCTAGCTCAGGGGCGTCAATTGCATATGGCAGGGTATGGCAGCTGGAATATATTTTAATTACAGAGTTTTAAATAATTTTGTGTCACAAACAATTCTTATTGTTAAATGAAAAAGACAAGCAAATTAATTGTGTTCAGGTCTTGATGCATGGCAGTCTGTGTGGGCGTGGCTAAAGGGGGTCGCACACTGGACACGTCTGGCTGATTCACACCACCCAGCAACAATTCTGAATGTTGCTCAGATTTCTGCTGTGCCACGGAGCGCAACTTACACAGTTTTCCATTAACTTTGAGCCAAATCATTATCAAAGGACATTGATAATTTCCTCTAACTATTACTGGATGATATATATCTTACAGCCTACACAATGTATTTCCAGTTACATGTATGTCTTTTTGTGGTTTGACAGCTTGAATGAAGCTCATTCAATGCAACAGAGAGAGAAATTGCATAATTAACATCGCCATTTCTAATCGTTCAGTTTGTGCAGTTAAACTAGTTTCATAAACTAACCTGCAAACTCATCAACGACACTGTTCATTCTTGCAGGAGGGAAAAACCTTGTTAACTTTTGTGTGTACCGTCTGCCACCTGAACTGCATCGATGTGCCCTGTGTTTGATACCTGTGCTGTGTCCTACCTGCGACGCAGTGTGGCACTTCTTGAGACTATCGCTTAGATTTTGGGTGTGTTCCATTCAGAAGTGACCATCACTATGCCCTGTTCCCTTCGAAGGCTTTACCCTCCACTGTGAGAGCTTTGTACCAGTCATTCGGAACTCACTTTTTAAGTCGTTTCTATTTGAAATTACCTTTGAAACGACCTTACCGCATGACTTTAATGATTGTTCTCCCTTCACAGTGCCCTCTGAAGGCATCATTTATGCCTTTAGGAACACATGCCCTGCATCCAAAATCGTGTTCTGTAAGAGTAAGTACTGTATCCGATGAAGGACGCACTTCTTGGCCGGTAAAACAGTACGTTCTTTTAGGTATGCATGTGAGTAATATGAACAGATTTCGGACAAACTTCATCCGGGAATGCAAGTATTGACCTGTGACCCGGATAGATGATGTAATAATAACAACCATGGAAATAATCTACTCTGGTTTGTTAAACAAGCACCATTTAAGCACAAGGAGCAAGTTTCTTGGTGTATATATATATTATATATATATATATATATATATATATATATCTCACTGAGATGACCGACCCACAGACAGACAGACCGACCGACCGACAAGACCGGCCGACAGACAAGACCGGCTGTTCCCTAAGCTCAAGTCTGAGTCTGGTTCTTCACTTAACAGTTCTTCACACTGACAGAAGGTTTGTCTGATAGACTCTAAATGCTTTTTTGGGAGAAATCACGGCTCTTGTAGGCCGTATTCACAGTTCTGAGTGACAATACATCACACAAAGTTAACCAACAGATGTACACATCAACTCTGTTCCCAAACTGCCTAACTAGACCACATTTTAAGGTAGGGATGTCCCGATACCATTTCTTGGAGACCGAGTACGAGTACTTTCATTTCAGTACTCGCTGATGACGATACGTTTCTTTTGTTACACTATAATCACTATAAATAATCACTACACAAAACCATGAGAGCTGATCAACTGGCTTGTTTTCAGCAACTGTAACTCAAATTAAAACCAAGATATAACGGCTGTCCATCAATAAGGATTCTTTTGCAAATTTAAGGGGTAGATTATTTTTCATGAACAGAAGCATTGCTGTATGTTAACATGTATGGCCCTATTAATTAATTTATTTATGTATTTTTTGATTTATGTATTTTTTCACCCCAATCTGGAATGCCCAATGTGCTCTAAGTCCTCGTGGTGGCGTAGTGACTCGCCTCAATCCGGGTGGTGGAGGACGAATCTCAGTTGCCTCCGTGTCTGAGACCGTCAATCCACGCATCTTATCACGTGACTTGTTGAATGCGTTACCATGGAGACGTAGCGCATGTGGAGGCTTCATGCTATTCTCTGCGGCATCCACGCACAACTCACCACGCGCCCCACCGAGAGCGAGAACCACATTATAGCGACCACGAGGAGGTTACCCCATGTGACTCTATCCTCCCTAGCAACCGGGCCAATTTGGTTGCTTAGGAGACCTGGCTGGAGTCACTCAGCACGCCCTGGATTCGAACTCACGACTCCAGGTGTGATAGTCAGCGTCAATACTCGCTGAGATACCCAGACCCCGATCAATTTTTTTTATTATTATTATTATTATTTTTGTTATCTCTTTTTTCTCCCACAAATTCCATATTCCATTTTAATTTAATTAAACGTTAATCAAATTAAAATAGAACAGTTACCAGTCATTTTCAACATATGCATGTATATGAGAATGCATTTGTATGTTTTAAATGTTGTATGACCTGTGCCTTGATACAAATTTACTTGATAAACATGTAACTTTTAAAAACAATTTTTTTACAATTGTTTTATGTTATTTAAAACTGTAAACTTCTGTGGCTGCCTATTTTGGCCAGGACACTTCTGTAAAAGAGATTTTTAATCTCAGTGAGTTTTATTCCTGGTTAAATAAAGGACAAATAAATAATTTTTATCATATGAAGTGCTTTTATACAGATCCTCAAAATACTACATTGACGTTATTTGTGTCAAATAAATTGCTGCACAACAGAATATTGCTTAAATAGAATACAATTATTGCTTATTTTTATGATTATTCATATTACGATGAATATTACATAAATATATAGTAGTTGTATTTTTGTCCATTTAAATGTTATTTTGCCATAGTATTGAGTGAAGCCGGTTTGTGACGACAGCTTCACACCTCCGGAAGAGCAGGTCGCTACATGACCCAGTGTGATTATAAACCGCATAAAGGATGTTATTTAATGAACTCAATATGTAGTCTGTGTGTGCACATGCAGACTATACATTTATTTCCATAAATTGCAGCCTTTGCTTTTTAATAATCACACTAGGACACCTTGTGTATTTAAATTGCTTACGCAATGACATTCATATGTCAGATGGTGTCATTTTTGGTATCAGAGCCTTTTTACGCATATGAGAAAGTGAGCACAGTGTCAGACCCGATTCCTATACCAGTGTTTTTGTGAACCAGTTATCCTGTGGCATGTCCAGAGGCAACAATCACATCATTTAGCACTTCAGTTGAGACAAGCAAAATAATCTGGCTGAAATGGCCAACAAAATATCCAATTACACACTGTTTTCCTGAACTTTAGAATAACCTTTGATCTCTGATAACAGAATTACAGCAGTGTTTTTACCCCTTGGACACAGTTTGGTGGCTGGAAACACTGAAATGATTCCTAATTGCATCGACTTTGATCCAGCAGTGACTGAGATTCACAGAAGACACCTGCAATATAAACCTGCCCGCGGGCCACATCTCCACCAATAACTGAGATAAACACACAGTGTTTGAGCTCAGATATCACCCTCACAGATCAGTACACACTGACATCTAATCATCTGTTGCAAAACAAAATAAAAACATTAAACAGAATAAGACGGCTTTCCATCTTGACAAGGAATCCGTTTTCTTGCTGCGAAAAATATACATTCTAGAGGGGAAACATATATATACTGTATATATATATACACACACTAATAGTATCTATAGTAGTGTTAGTATAATAGTGTTTGTGTAACAATTGCAGCAGTGCATAATACGTCATATCATGAGCAAGATGAATGATTTTCAATGCATGAATCAATGGCATTGCAAGTAATAAAGACTAAAGACAATCTCATTAATTTCACGTTTATCTCTCTAAATGCTCATAAACAGCACATTAAAGAACATTAAACTCCTGGCTGTGTTTCATTGTTACAGTAAATATTCATTATGAGCACCTGTGATTCTGCTTCAAAACACATTAAACAGGCCAGTTAAAGGTCAGTTGTGCTGAAAAACTGAAGCCTGTTTCATGCTGTTTTATGGTGATATTTAGGTGTTACTGTAGTGAAGAGATCTGATTTACATTTACATTTTTAGAAATATCACAATAATGTTCACTTTAGTTCCACCTGCACAGCACTGCAACAAATCACTTTCTTCACCAATATTTTTGTCAGGTTGTCCAGTTAAAACATCCATAAAACAAAATACAAAAAAATATATTAACCTTGTGTGAACCTGTGTCCTCGTGCATGGACTGTGTGTTTTGTCTTCGCTATACACTATGCATAATTTAACTTAATTTAAACTGACTGATCTCAGTTCAGGACAATCTGTGCTGTCAGTAAAGGGTTAAACTTACGACGCACCAAGTCATGTGACCAAACAACATGGTGCTGATCACAGCGGAGTTTGTCTTATGGAGAAACACCAACAAAACTACATCTTGTAAAAAACCTAATTAAGTTTTTAAACTGAAACCTGTTTGAGTCAAAAGATTAGAGTCTCTAGTTTCATTAGGTATGACATTTTTAAAATTTGAGCGATTTATCGCGAAACGGCACACTGTTAAACACAATGACCACGAATGTTGACTATAGGGCTATTTTTCTTTAGAAATCCAATATTCACTGTGCATTTTCACATTGAGAATCCATAGGTTCATGCAAAAGCTGGAAAATGTGTCTTTCAGAGGCTTTATATAGAGTTCAGATGAAAACAAGGTGCATTTCAAACTGTTCTGAGACCAGTGCAGACAGACAGCACACTGGAGGTTAAGTCATTCACTAAATAGGGAGCAAAGGAGCATCCTATAGCTTCATAGATTCAGAATTTATAATGTATAATTTTATTTTAATATGGTTGGCAGTGATTGGATGATGCTGGACATTACTTTGAATCAGAATTTATTATGCTAATTTCTGATTGGTAAAATGATTCAGCTCTGGCTATCACGTGTTTGTTCATTTTTAGATGTATAGTCTTTTCCCAATACACAATGATCCAAAGCAGATTTAGTCTCAAAAACATGAATAACCAACAGTCCTGGACAAATAAATGTACCAGTCTCATTATCTTACACAACTCTGCTTCTCTAGTGCATGTATCTTGTTGTAAAGGTGTTTCGATATTTTTACTGGAAAGCGAGACAAAAACACTGATTAAGAAAGTTGGATTTTCCCCCATAGGACGTTGAGAGAGGACGTCTGATCGGATCGATCCATTGAGTTTTGAGTGAGTCACGCTGTGATGCTGAAAGCTGCTGTTTGTGTCAGATAAACTGGCACACCGAGGAAGAACCATAAAAACACCTTCCCACAGGAAAGCATCTTCACTCAACAGGTGATTTCCTGTGTGTTTTTCTGAAAAGTCATTGTTGAATCTGCGTTGGAAAGATGAAGCATGGCGAAACACAATGACTTGTGACGACTTCTGAAAGTGACTGTAGAAACTCTAGAACACTCACATTCTGCAGCTTCAACAGAGGACAAGTCGACGGTCACCCAGGGTCGAATTGGGAAGACTGGGATTTTACTGGGATTTTCATGTTTTTTTAAAACCTCTCACATGCCTCTTAGGTAAGTGGCAGAGTTAGGAACTTGTAGGCAAGTCCAATGACATTGTACATTCCAACACAACTAGCTACAAACTTTATTTCTTCGATGTTCTGTTTTTTTTATTCGCACCACACTTTGGGTCTGTTCATCCTGGACGTGTTTTTGCGTCTATCTGTGCTGTTTTTCTAGGCACGTGTGCTAGACAGACGTCTTTGAACGTTGCACAGCGCCTCACTGTTTTTTCAGCGTCTCACGCAGGAGACGTGCATTTTTTAAACACTGTGTCTTCGTTCAACTGTTAAAAAGGCTTCTCTAGACACCTGTGTTCTGCTCTATTTGCGGCATCTAGCTTTTTTTAAATGCAAGCACGTGTTCGGTCTGAACAGCGGTGTTCTCTTTCATTGATACAACATTTTTAAATGATGACACAGCTGGGTATGTGAAACATTCAGGAATGAAGCATTATAGGGGACCTGGGTATCTCAGCGATTATTGACGCTGACTACCACCCCTGGAGTCACGAGTTCGAATCCAGGGTGTGCTGAGTGACTCCAGCCAGGTCTCCTAAGCAACCAAATTGGCCCAGTTGCTAGGGAGGGCAGAGTCACATGGGGTAACCTCCTCGTGGTCACGATTAGTGGTTCTCGCTCTCAATGGGGCGTGTGGTAAGTTGTGTGTTGATCGCGGAGAGCAGCATGAGTCTCCACATGCTGTGAGTCTCCGCGGTGTCATGCACAACGAGTCACATGATAAGATGCACGGACTGACGGTCTCAGAAGCGGAGGCAACTGAGACTTGTCCTCCGAGGTCCTGGTAAGTAGTGGGAATTGGGCATTCCAAATTGGGGAGAAAAAGGGATATATAAAAAAGGAATGAAGCATTATGGGGGCCGATTTTTTATTTTCAGAAATAGATGTATTCTACAATAATAATATGACATTTTAAAGGGGAATTATTTATTTAATTGTCTATTTTTTTTAATAAATTATTTACTAGCATAATTGGGAACTAAGGTACAATTTAATCACTACTAAATATTTGAGCATTGAATGTAACCCTACGTGTAAACTACATAGAATCAAACTGATTGAGTGACATCAATGAGCTCATGTTTTGCATGATAGACTTCAATCCTTCAGGCACATACAGTATGATGATAGTGATATTTACACTCATTTACATTTACAAGAGAGAGCATTACATAAACTGACTTCTTAGCGGCTGTTTAGCATGAAACCGATCTAAACGTGCACTTTTACTGTGCGTCACATGCCAAGTTTTAACATGCAAAATATATAGGACACAACAATAAATAAGTCAATTTCTCCAGTCTTATTTATTAGTATTGATTTAATTTTAGATACAGTTTCTACAACATAAATATCTAATACTATATAGATTATTTAATTATTATTTATGAATCAAATTCCAATGGAAAAGTAATTTCTTACCATTGTATTTGAGGTCAAATACATTTGAACTGTAACAAGATAACACTGAAACGCACAACTTCTCAACACTTCTGTTTACAAAGGTAAATGTCATACTATGTGACAACACATTACAGAGAGCTTATGACCTAATAGCTTGCGTTAAAACTTGTGGTGTTACAACTGAAATCATTTAAATGACATCACAAAAACAACGCAGCATTTGAACCTCATGCACTCCAGAGCTACAGTCAGAATGCTATTAAATATGGACTTTTAAATGAGATTTAATATTCAACATTAGACGTCTTGGCCATTATGATCCTCAAAAAGAAGATATAAATTCAGTTTCATTACACTGGAACACTAAACTCCCTCCATTAAGAATATAACTTTATATTATTACACATTACTGACCAAATCTGAGACAGTACAAATACATGCAGACAAAGTTTGAGTCAGATGGTTATTTTGCTGTAAACTGCCTCTCAGACACATTTTAATTGCTTTGAGAGTTTCACTCCGAGTCCAAACGGCAACTTACGAGTGGCAGAACGTGTGCTGAATACTTTTATAGGTGACCAAATCTTTCAACACATGCTTTATTGTGCAAGTAATATTAATTCACTGCAGCTCTGAATTCTGCAGATGCAACTTTAGTGAGATATAAAGCACTAAAGAGAGAAAGAGATTTTCACTTCAGAGAAAACTGAAGGGCAAAAGAACAAAAGACCTTTCCGCTCAAAGACCCTTAAAAGTCAGACGCATAAGGACTGAACCTCAAGAAAGCTGAAGTTTAGAAGTGACTACTGTATATTTGGAAAGATGATATTCAGTCCAAACTGCATAAATGGTCATATAACTGAACTTCACATCTTCATAAACTGCACTGAAAGTACTTCCCTTACCAAAATTGACCATGATAACTTGCTATATTTAACATGGTAGTCTACAGCAAAACAGCATACAGTAATATTTACAGTAAAACCATGATAAATGAATATGAAATCTCAAACAAGCTTTTAGAAGCTTTCTGTTGTTTAATTTCTTTATGGATGACAGTAACAATAACTGTATAATAAGTAGGGAATTTTAATGGGAACAATAGTTGCCATGGTTACCATTCTTCACAAGAATCCTTGCAAGGGAAAATATGATTTCTCTTTCGATCCATATTAAGCAACATTTACTTAACAATGGAATAATTAACCAGAAACATACTAAGTGAGCATATCAACCAATAACTACAACCCCAATTCCAAAAAAGTTGGGACGCTGTGTAAAATGTAAATAAAAACAGAATGCAATGATTTGCAAATCTCATAAACCCATATTTTATTCACAATAGAACATAGAAAACATATCAAATGTTTAAACTGAGGAAATGTACCATTTTAAGGAAAAAATATGGTCATTTTGAATTTGATGGCTGCAACACGTCTCAAAAAAGTTGGGATGGGGGCAACAAACGGCTGGAAAAGTAAGTGTTACTAAAAAGAAACAGCTGGAGGAACAAAAACTGTGTCTACAAATTGTGGGACAATTTCAGAATAATGTTCCTCAACGTAAAATTGCGAAGACTTTGAATATCTCATCATCTACAGTATATAATATCATCAAAAGATTCAGAGAATCTGGAGAAATCTCTGTGCGCAAGGGACCAGGGCAAAAATCAATATTGGATGCCCGTGATCTTCGGGCCCTCAGGCGGCTCTGATTCTGCAATGGAAATCACTGCATGGGCTCAGAAACACCTCCAGAACTCATTGTCTGCGAACACAGTTCACCGTGCGAACAATGCAGGTTAAAGCTCTATCGTGCAAAGAAGAAGCCGTATGTAAACATGATCCAGAAACCCCGCCGTCTTCTCTGGGCCAGAGCTCATTTAAAATGGACTGAGGCAAAGTGGAAAACTGTTCTGTGGTCAGTTGTTCTGTGGACGCCGTGTCCTGCAGACTACAGAGGAAAGCGCTCAGTTCAAAAGCCTACATCTCTGAATGCATGGGGGTGAATTAGTGCCTATGGAATGGGCAGCTTGCACATCTGGAAAGGCACCATCAATGCTGAAAGGTATATATACAGGTTTTAGAGCAACATATGCTTCCATCCAGATGATGTCTTTTTCAGGGAAGGCCTTGCATATTTCAGCAAGACAATGCTAAACCGCATACTGCATCTATTACAACAGCATGGCTTCGTAGTAGAAGAGTCCGGGTGCTGAACTGGCCTGCCTGCAGTCCAGACCTTTCACCAATTGAAAACATTTGCCGCATCATGAAACGAAAAATACAACAAAGAAGACCCAGAACTGTTGAGCATCTAGAATCCTGTATCAGACACGAATGGGACAACATTCCTCTCCCAAAACTCCAGCAACTGGTCTCCTCAGTTCCCAGATGTATACGGACTGTTGTTAAAAGAAGAGGGGGATGCTACACAGTGGTAAACATGGCCCTGTCCCAACTTTTTTGAGATGCATTGCTGCCATCAAATTCAAAATTACCATATTTTTTTACTTAAAATGGTACATTTCCTCAGTTTAAACATTTGATATGTTTTCTATTTTCTATTGTGAATAAAATATGGGTTTATGAGATTTGCAAATCATTGCATTCTGTTTTTAATTTACATTTTACACAGCGTCCCAACTTTTTTGGAAATGGGGTTGTATTTAGTGGTGTTTTCCAAGGCACTACACTAGCTCTCAGGGTGGAAAGAGAGGATGTACAACAGGATATTTCATGTCTATCGTGACATCTAACCCTGGTGCTGAACGACAGATGCTCCGCTGGCTCATTCACTAATTCACTATTTACAGCCCTAATTCTACTGTAACACAGCTAAAGACAATATTGCATATGTATATGATGTTGACTGATCCAGAAAATCAGATTTGAATAGTTTTGTTTTGAGTGGTGGTGGTGTAGTGGACTAAAGCACTGAACTGGTAAGCAAAAGGTTGTTGGTTCAATCCCCACAGCCACCACCATTGTGTCCTTGAGCAAGACACGTTGCTCCAGGGGGATTTTCCCTGTAATAAGGGCACTGTAAGTCGCTTTGGATAAAAGCGTCTGCCAAATGCATAAATGTAAATGAATAAGATTTCAAACCATACTGTATATGTATGTGGTTTAGATTGGGTTTGTAAAGAACAGATTTCATGTGTTCAGATGTGAGTCATAAATGTCAAAAAAGGGGATTTTCTTTTAGCATTTCCACACAAAACACACAAGCATTGTGACAATGAGTGATGCATCTTCAGACAATGCAAAAATGTAGTCCTGAAAATTCTATTTAGAAATATTTACATTGACTAAATAAGTAAATGTAAATATTTAAGATGTTCTAATGAAGTAATATACACGAGTTATGAAGTGTGTGAGGCATCAGATGCACTGGTTTATGTAACACTGTTTAACATGTTGGTCACGGTTATAAATGCAGAGCCTGTGGGGTTTACAAAGCCATTTTACTTTAAGTCTCTTCAATCCCCACGACACTGATATATTTAGCAGCTCTATCCATTGTTGTCACGGCGATCCTCAAGGGGCGGCCCAAACCAGCGATGAGAAACCAGTGTGTTCTGTTAAAGCTACAGCGTTTGCTTTCTGGGTCACAGAACTGCTGAGCAGAGCTGAAGAGAGACGGATACTGTAGAACAAACCACGACAGCTGCGGCCACATACACTCAGACAAAAGACACATGAGATGCCTGCACACATGAGATCTCCTTAATATCTCAACTGTTTCTCCGAGACAGAAGGGAGATTTAATGGAGAGCAAAAGAAGACTTGAAACTTGTGCTCAGACTTGGATCTCAATATGAAAACAAACATTTCTTATCAAAATCTCCTGAAACTAAACGATCTAAGTTATGCTTTCCAAGTTTATTTTATAACGATATACTCTTACTGCATGTCAACTTTTGACTTAGTTCTCCTAGGACTGAGAACTCCATTAAGTCTCGTGAGCAATGAAAGAGCAACTTTTAAACAATATAAATCTCCTCTGGGTCTGTCTGTTTCTTTCTGAAACCACACTCACATTTTCAAGACTATTACAATCTTATTTTTCTCCAAACAAAGGCTCTGCTGTCCAGACAGAATAATGTTCCCCCATGACTCAATTTAAGAATGCTGGAAATATCTTACCACGGTAATAAATGGCCTGCATTTCAGTTCATATTTAAATCACTTATCCATGAGATGTTTTGTGGACTCTACTGGAGCCGAACTAAACCAATCTGACTGCAACAAGCAAAGTGATTTTTCTCTGGAATATATTACACACACAAACACACACACAGACTGATGTGACATCCACACACTCTTTCAAGCGCTGATGAGTCTGTCAGACTGATAGAAATAATTTCCTCGTCTTTAAATGTGTTTTTTGTCAATGGTTTTCTCTTGATCTTTCGTGACAGCTGACGGGAAATGGAGGCTTATAAACTAATAAACGTATAATCCAGAAAAAAAAAAAAACATGCCATTCATCTTTTAACTGTATGCATTTGTCAGACAGTCTTATCTAAGGCTATTTATACTGCAATGTTCACATTTTATATTTCAAAGTATTGTGATATCAATATTTTTCACATTAATATTTGTGATATTAAACAAGTATGTGAGAAGACATTAGATCAACAAACAATCCATTATTTCTATTCAACCACAACAAACACAGAACAAGCGAAGTGTATCAGTCTGAGGGGGGAATTCATTAATTCTAAGAATAAACCGCGCCTGGTAAAAGTGCCATTTTTTTGCATGTGCCCTCTGTGCTGGTTTAGCGCCTCATTCACAAAAGGAATTATGAAGATCAGGCAATGGTGCAAACGCAGCCACAAAAGCTGTGCTGATGCAATTTGCATGGTGCAATTCTGATCTTGCGGGCCGATTCTGAGCGTTATATCGCAGAGGACGCAGCAGATCACGGTGATCCGGACTGTAAAGCATCACTCCACTACTGTGATCCAGACACCTGATTCATCTCTTTAACATGCCGAGAGTGCACTTGTTTACACAGCGCATCTGGATATACTGTATACGGGTCATGTAAGCGCAGCGTAGTTCTAGCGGGAAGACTAGCAGCTGTACATCATCGCACCATTAGCTAGGTAACTCCTCGCCAATCACATGTAAGCCATTGCTTTATAAGTCTGCTCACAATCTATCACATTGCGTTTCAGTGTGCTAACACGGCAGGGTGCTTCTCAGGCTACGTCTACCTTAATCCGGATACATTTGAAAATTGTGTTTTTGTTTTTGAAACGCTCTCTGTGTCACACTGCCATTTTCAAGAGTTTTCCAAAAGTTGCTTGTCTACACTGAAACGGATGAAAACGCTTAAATCCCTTTACTGCTCATGCGAAAAATCACCATGCATTTATGATCTGATACGCAACTGTTCTCATGATCCATCACCGGACACTAATTCCAAGAAAAATTCCTGTCGCCTTTGAAGGAATGCAATGTGAATGTTGTACAAAGTAACATTTATCTTTAATAACACTATCAAAGTGAATATCAAAAACACCGTCTCAGTGTTGACAGAAGGTCAAAATGTAGAGAAAAATATGCGTTTTCAAAGGAAAACTTATTAATGTGGAGGTGGCCTCATTTCTTAAACTGTGCATCCTCGTTTCCTCGCTCCTCCGTCCTCGAGCCCGTGACCCAGAAACCTATCAAAGTCCGTCATCATTAAGAACGTATCAATTCTCTGAAAACACAGCTAGAGTTGAGGATCGAAGATCGAGGATGGAGGAAGCTTACCGAGGACACTTGAGCGAGGAAACACGGGAGCATTCTATGCGGAAGACTTTTTGGTTGAAGCACCTGACGAACACAGAAATTCTCCTCCCCCTTCACATCCCACACAACAGTTTTAAGGCATCACGGCATGTCCGAATCGACTGTTAGTGTCACATCCTGTCTACTAATGCAGCGTTCCATTCACCTTGATATCGCCGAACATAAAGGCATTCCATTGCATGATGATCGGAAGATGAAGTATAAGGAAACAAAACTGCAACGCTCCCATTCATATAACAAGTGCCCGACTGTCAAAAGAGTCTCCTGGCAACTGAATTGCGGAGGATAAAAGATGCCATGCATTTGTTCTACAAGTGTATGATTATACAGAGTATAGAGATTAAATAGAGTATAATTTACTGTGTAACGTTTGCTAAACAAGTTTTACTACCATGTCATGTAGGAACGTTGACTCATTGCTGCATTTTATTTATTTAAAAGTGAATGTTTATCATTAGTTTTGAACATCTTCCTGAGTGCCGACATGTTTGTGTGACGTCATGCACCTGCATCTCGGCAGTGCAGTAGTGCATTCCCGCATGAGTTTAAGTTGGAACGCCGCTCTTACAGAAAATCTAGAGTTGCTGCAAAATGATGGGATCAAAATACCGTCAAATGTATTGTGGTCATGGATCCAAAAATAATAAGCGCAGATCAAAAAATAAGCGCAAAAATAAATAAAAAGCGCAAATCAAAATAATTAGCGCAGATCAAAAAAATAACAAACATGAATCAAAAATATATAACACATTTAAAATATGCTGCAAAACAACAACAACAACAACAACAAAAAACAGAAAAATTAAAGCAAAGTCATCAGAATTGCAAACAAAATCATGTTGTGCTCTCTGACAATTTTGCTCATATTTTCAGTTACAGGGTATTTTTCTTTGCTTTTGTTTCCAAGTTCTGCGCTTGATTTTCCAAAACTTGTGAGTAGAGTTTCATGTAAATCAGGGGGCGTTTTGCGTCCCTGCTGGTCCACTAGTTCTTGATTGACAGCTCCTCCTCTAGCCAATCACTGGAAGAGGGGAGGTGACGTCACTCCAGTGCGACTCCGACGGCTGCTGCTCAATATTATATTATTTGTGGTTGATAGAAACGCTGCTTGTGTCTGTTTTGAGTATTTTCTGCAGCTAGAGGAGGAGCTGTCAATCAAGAACTAGTGTACCAACAAGGACGCAAAACGCCCCGATTTACATGAAACTCTACTCACAAGTTTTGGAAAATCAAGCACAGAACTTGGAAACAAAAGCAAAGAAAAATACTCTGTAACTGAAAATATGAACAAAATTGTCAGAGAGCACAACATGATTTTGTTTGCAATTCTGATGACTTTAATTTGTCTGTTGTTTTTTTGCAGCATATTTTAAATGTGTTTATATATTTTTGATTCATGTTTGTTTTTGTTATTTTTTTGATCTGTGCTAAATGTTTTGATCTGCGCTTATTATTTTGATTTGCGCTTATCTTTTTATCTACACTTACAATTTTTTGATTCACGCATATTATTTTTGGATCCGTGACCGCAATACTTTTGATGGGATTTTGATCCCATACAAAATTGCCACTCGTTATTTTCACATGCAAATGAGCTTGTTATTCAGCGCAAATGTTTGCCAAAAGTTTGCAGCTCTTCACAAGTAGTAGTGAACCTCTGGCAAAACATTGGCCTCAGTGAAGAGTTTGCCACAAAGCTCGTGTGAAAATTAATGAGTGGCGAATTTGTGGCTTGCAACTCTAGATTTTTTGTAAGGGTGATTTCAAGTGGCATTCCATTGCACTTTTACTAGTAAGAAGTTGGGAATTCCGTCTTTCCAAGTTGAATGGAATGAATGCATTCCTCTAGTACTGGTCAGTTTTTGAAGGCCCATTTAACTCATCATTTTTAACCTACAACTTCATTTCTATAGAGAAATAAACATTGTTGTTACTAAATGCTTATTTGCTTTTCATTATGTTGAAAGTAGGGGTGCGAAAAAATATAGATTTTCCGATGCATCGCGATCTTCACTTGAACGATCTCAATATCGATTCTTAAATATCAAGATGGATCTTTTACTCTATGTGCCACGCTCCATTATAATTAGAGGAGCGCTTTGCGACTAAAATGTACATTGGCAACTGGCGGGAAAATGTTTCAATTTCACTTACGAGTAATTGTGTAGTACAGTGGTGGAGTATTCAGCAGTGAGATACTTCCACTGTGTTGAGAGTAAAATTTCCAAAAGGAGAAAAGTGTCCAAAAGTGAAATCCTCGTCACCCATCTGTCACTGAATAAGGTCAGTTGTTGATTAAAAACACCAAAAAAAGAAACATTTAATTATAATCACCTGTAGGACAGATGCTGTTCAAGGTTCTCTCAACATGTGCTCATTCACAGGTGCAGTTTACATAAATGCCGTCTTTCTTAAAGAGACAGTACCGGTTTTTAACGTGTTCATCAAATCAATGTAAATACCTGTAAATAGTACAAATTATGCTATTAAACAATAAATATGTAACAAAAATTATATATGCAATATATTATCATATTTATTGATTGAATACGTGGATTTGTTAATTTGTTTTAAGCAAAAATGTGACCAAAATGTACGAGTATTGACTATCACCCCTGGAGTCACGAGTTCAAATCCAGGGCGTGCTGAGTGACTCCAGCCAGGTCTCGTAAGCAACCAAATTGGCCCGGTTGCTAGGGAGGGTAGAGTCACATGGGGTAACCTCCTCGTGGTCGTGATTAGTGGTTCTCGCTCTCAATGGGGCGTGTGGTAAGTTGTGCGTGGATCGCGGAGAGTAGCATGAGCCTCCGCATGCTGTGAGTCTCCGCGGTGTCATGCACGATGAGTCACGTGATAAGATGCGCAGATTGACGGTCTCAGAAGTGGAGGCAACTGAGACTCGTCCTCCACCACCCGGATTGAGGTGAGTAACCGCATCACCACGAGGACCTACTAAGTAGTGGGAATTGGGCATTCCAAATTGGGAGGAAAAGGGGATAAAAATGAACATTTTTGTAATGTACATTGTTCCCCTGTATAAGTCCCCTAGGACAGAATTTCTTTCATATGTAAGCAGAAGGGACATTATAACTGAAATATACCCATATGAATAGATATCGAATTGAATTTAATCTGAATCGAATCAAGAGCTTGTGAATCAGAATCGAATTGAAACGGGAAATACCCTGCCCTAGTTGAAAGCTCATTTCAATCTGTTTTCGATCATTAGACACGATGTTATGGTGTTTTGGAAGGCTTTTTGAAACCAGTGCCCTTATGAGGTGTCTTCATACACAAAACAGCAGCTGTCTTAGCTTCAGGACGCAGTGTACAGTACCATCACCACTGCACCCTTGAGCAAGTGACTAAACCCCAGGGTAAATGCTCCTGCATTAGACTGGTTGACACATGTTTGGATGAAACACATCCGTTAAATGACAAAAGGAACATTGTTGCTGCCTCTTTATATCAAATACACAGAGACAACGTTTACAATTGCACCCACAGCCCGAGGAGATCATTTGAAATGCTTCTCCAGAGAGTCTCAAGCTGACAACCGAACATCCACAAACTCCGAGAAGAAAATGAAGTCCCTCTGTGTCTTCTGACAGAAAACTGACACTCTTCGTGCTTTCAGGGTCTCATCAGGCTCTCACAAACACACACGTCATGGCCAGAGACTCTTTTCTAAATAACTCTTCATATCCCTCATCCTCTCCACGCTGAACATCGGCGATATACTAGATTTTCATATTTCCTAAAGTGAAATAAAAGTTGTGTTTGCCGGTGCAGAACTTTCATGACTGTCATGATGCCAGTGTTTTCTGGGTGTTTTTTTTTTTTTTTTTACTGTCAAATTCTAATCATGTAAAAGTCTAATACTTAAAGATACAGTGTTCCAAGCAATGACAATTTTTCGAGCAATAGTTACAGTGATGCCTGACTTAGCAATCACCACTAATTAGCAGTAGGTTTTTCCAGTTCAAGAATGTTCACAATTTAGTATGTGCAGTTCCCAAACTAATTAGCTCCAGTTCTGATGAGCGCTCAGTTTGTCATGTCCCAGTTGCAATTTATGCAGAACCTAAGATTGCAATTAAGCTGAGATTTGGCCTAAAAACAGTGTGAACCATCTATTTGAAGTTATTTGTATGCTGGCATGAGGCCTAAACTTTGAAAAGTGCTCATGTATCATGAGGAATAAATCTTTTCTTGATCTTTAGAGATAAAAGAGTTCATTGTACTATGAAAACATACAGTGACTTTCAGAACTCCAAATTAGTGATATCCGATTCATGAAAAAATCATTCATTTGAAACCATTCTTTTTTTAATGACTTGATCAAACCGATTCTCAAAGCGTTGGTAAAGCAATCAAATGTAAGGTATGATGACTATTTTTAGACTTAAACTTTGAAATGGGAACAATTAATATTGTCAATAATTAATATTATTAGTTATATTGGCAAAAGTTTTGTTAGTGCCCTTACAGAAATCAAGAGTTCACTGCAAATTTGATGCAAACTTGCGGCAAATTCGCCACTGATCATTTTCACGCGCAAATGAGCTTTGCGTCAAACTTGCGGCAAATTCGCCACTGATCATTTTCACGCGCAAATGAGCTTTGCGTCAAGCTTGCGGTAAATTCGCCACTGATCATTTTCACGCGCAAATGAGCTTTGCGTCAAGCTTGCGGCAAATTCGCCACTGATCATTTTCACGCGCAAATGAGCTTTGCGTCAAACTTGCGGCAAATTCGCCACTGATCATTTTCACGCGCAAATGGGCTTTGCGTCAAACTTGCGGCAAATTCGCCACTGATCATTTTCACGCGCAAACGGGCTTTGCGTCAAACTTGCGGCAAATTCGCCACTGATCATTTTCACGCGCAAACGGGCTTTGCGTCAAACTTGCGGCAAATTCGCCACTGATCCTTTTCACGCGCAAACGGGCTTTGCGTCAAACTTGCGGCAAATTCGCCACTGATCCTTTTCACGCGCAAACGGGCTTTGCGTCAAACTTGCGGCAAATTCGCCACTGATCCTTTTCACGCGCAAACGGGCTTTGCGTCAAACTTGCGGCAAATTCGCCACTGATCCTTTTCACGCGCAAACGGGCTTTGCGTCAAACTTGCGGCAAATTCGCCACTGATCCTTTTCACGCGCAAACGGGCTTTGCGTCAAACTTGCGGCAAATTCGCCACTGATCCTTTTCACGCGCAAACGGGCTTTGCGTCAAACTTGCGGCAAATTCGCCACTGATCCTTTTCACGCGCAAACGGGCTTTGCGTCAAACTTGCGGCAAATTCGCCACTGATCCTTTTCACGCGCAAACGGGCTTTGTGTCAAACTTGCGGCAAATTCGCCACTGATCCTTTTCACGCGCAAACGGGCTTTGCGTCAAACTTGCGGCAAATTCGCCACTGATCCTTTTCACGCGCAAACGGGCTTTGCGTCAAACTTGCGGCAAATTCGCCACTGATCCTTTTCACGCGCAAACGGGCTTTGCGTCAAACTTGCGGCAAATTCGCCACTGATCCTTTTCACGCGCAAACGGGCTTTGCGTCAAACTTGCGGCAAATTCGCCACTGATCATTTTCACACGCAAATGAAATTCGCCACTAATCATTTTCACACGCAAATGAGCTTTGCGGCAAACTTGCGGCAAATTGTCAATTGTTCCCAAAGGTTTGCTGCAGGTTCACCACTACTGGCGAAGAGCTGCAAACTTCTGGCAAACATTTGTGGCAAATCAAAAGCTCATTGGCACATGAAAATAATGAGTGGCAAATAATCATTTTCACACGCAAATGAGCTTTGCGGCAAACTTGCCAGAACTCTACATTTTTGTAAGGGTGATGTTCTCAACATTGTTAATGTTAGTAATGTTGGAAGGATAAACAACATTTGACACAATCTATTTAACCTAATAGTGAAAATACTGTGAAAAAGCAGTAATTTTACTACAAAACATAAATGTAAAATGTCGCACAGAGAACACTTTTGAGTGATCACACGATTGTAAATCGTTTTATGAACATGTTTAATGAAACGAGCCAGCTAAACGAAGCAATTTGCTAAACTTAATCGAAGTTCCCAACTCTACTCAAAATTTCCTCTCTAGGCCAAAAATACAAACTAACCATCTGCAAGTTTCTGAAGTCAGACGGACCACTCACCACACAGCTCTGATATCTCTGTCTGTATTGTTAAAAGCAGCTCATGTCAAGACCATCAACTCTGGAGGTCTGATCTCGTGTCTGAGAGAATATAATCCTGTCAACCCCCTGGCCACGGCGCTCTCCAAAGGAGCATGTCACACCACACACATCACAGCAGGAGACACACACATGGGCTCCTGTCATCAAGCGGCAAGGTAATTAAAAACCCCTCACACACAGAGACGGATGTTTAAGGTGGTTTGCTCTGATTTCATCTTACCATGTTTATATGGTTCCAAACAGCAGTATGTTTGCATCCAATCAACATCTGTTTACCACAGTAACTAGATAACCACCGAAGAGGAGACGCCAGCTACACTCCTGTTTTTGGTCCTTTACTTTAACTACTAAAACTTTACACGAACAAAACAACTAGCCTCATCACATGAAAATGACGTGACGTATATCAGCATTTCTGAGGTGAAATGTCCACTGTCTGGCTCTAAAAGCGAATTAAATCATGTTTTAAATCAACAAAACCATCCTCTCTACCCTAAACCTTAAACCTAAACCTAACCGATAGTGTCAGAAAAAGCAAATGTGAGATGAAAAACACAACCACATCATTTTGTGGTGCTTCTATGATACTTTGGGTTCACGTGTGGACTCGCGAACTCTTCATGACTCGTACCCTGCTCCTTCACATCACAAGTGCAACGCTCTATCAGTCGAGCTACCGTGCAATCTGATCACACTCAAACAAGCTTGTAAATGTAGTTGATTATGTAATACAAATGTTAAAATGAGTCATGCACTATAGTAAAACTGTTTAGATGTCATAAGATAGCATTGTGTGAGGAACAGGGCGAAAAGTAAGTGTTTATGAACTGATAATCTGGCGTTTTTACTCGTGACTTGTGTAAAAGTGAATAAAATTAATTGTTGTTGTAGTTCCTCAAATGTTCATTTCACCAGGAAACAAGCCACGTAAAAATCATGTTGGTATAGTAACGCAATTCTGTGAGACCAGACGTGCGGATGCATTGAAAGAGTTACAAAGAAATCTTAGGTCCTTCAGGCCAATTTGTTCCTCATGTGGAGGAATGTGAAAGTCTTCAGCTAAAACACATGCTGATGTTCAAATTTATCTGCTAGTTGCTAGGCAACCATACATTTCCATCCATCCCAAAATGACATAAAATGCAATTAGCAACAGATCCTTCATGCACGCAAAGTTCAGTGGATTTTCACCACAGGAATAAAAAGTTACACAACATCTGTTCAAAAAGGCAATAATAACAATATACAAGAGGATATATACATGTTAAAAATTAGATTCACCACAAGTGAAACTTCTATCATTTTGTCATCATTTGTCATCATCATTGTCACTGTTTACTCACCCTCATGTTGTTCACATCTCGTATTACTTTCTTTCTTCACAGGAAAACAAAAGGAGATGTTAGGCAGAATGTTGGTCACCATTCACTTTCATTTTATTGAAACAAGATGCAATAAAAGTGAACAGTGACTGAGACTAGCAAACTGCTTAATATCTTTTGTGTTGCACAGAAGAAAGTCATACTAGCTGGGAACAACATGAGGGTGATTCAATGATGACAGAAATTTATTTTTAGGTGAACTATCCTTTTAAAGGAATATTCCGGGTTTAGTACAAGTTCAGCTCAATTGACAGCATTTGTGGCATAATGTTGGCCACAAAAATTTATTTCGACTCGTCACTCCTTTTCTTTATAAAAAAGCAAACATCGAGGTCACAGTGAAGCACTTACAATGGAAGTGAATGGGGCACATTTTTGGAGAGTTTAAAGGCAAAAATATGAAGCTTATAATTTTATAAAAGCAATGGCATTAATTCTTCTGTTCTCCTGCTGTTGAAGTGTTCGTGTCTTCAGAGATGACTGATGTTATGAGCTGGAGACTCTCAAGGCTTTTCTCTGCTCTAAGGGGTTATTAATGTCTGCATGACATCTCTCACAGAACAAGAGGCTTCGCTACAAGGACACGATTTAATATTCAGTCCTGCCGCACACATACTGACAGCAAAAGTGTAAAGTTGTATATTAAAACAGCTGCTCTTTGTGTATGAATTCATCCGCACATGAGAGAATAAAAGCATTAGCAATCGTGTTTTCTCCTTCTCATCACTCAGGTGTAAAGCTCAGGAGAATAGAAAGGAGAAAGCCTCTGCCATATGAAGCCATTTATCATATTTTTATGGTTCTTGCGATCATGCAGCGAGAGTAAACTTGCCCTGCCGTAAGGAGTGGGTGATGTGGAAGAGTATAACTCATGCAGACGTGATGTAATGCACCACAGCCGCTGATGTGGCTTTCAAAAGCGGGTCACTTATTTCCTAAAAGACCGTTTAAAAAGAGAAAAGGGAAAGATCACAGACTGATCCGATCAGACGCACCGAAGAACAAATATTACATGCGGTGATTCAAAAAGAGACAGAGACAGTAATGAGTCATTTTATCACTATAGATCAGCGGTCAGCAACCTTTTTGACATGGAGTGACATTTGCATTTTTTTTTATTTTAATCGTTTGTTTTTCATTACAAATTATATTATCAGCATAACAGTTTGAGTGAAAAATTTGTGCAAAACCTGCATGTGAAAAGTCTTGCATGTGAATTTTCACAGAGGGTTAGTGTGTTGTGAAAGTGCTCTAATGAAATAAACCTGTCCTTTTGTTCAAAATGAGTTAACACAGTTAATGTCACAAATTTGCTTATTTGATCACTGATCATGAAATTGTGTGGAATCTTAAATATTTCTTATATTATGTCATAAATTTGTCAAAATCACAAAAGCAACAGAGAGAGAGGAGCAAGCTATTTTATTTATATGAAGTTTTTCGCACCTGCATTCCAATCTACATCTTGATGTAATCCTTCCTCATGATCACGCAGCGTGTTTTCATCAGCTGAATCAGAGGCTAAACACTATTAAAGTGTGACGAGACTCGCGATGCACGTGTAAGCCATTGGTGCATCACATGCTGATCAACTATTCATCCCTTTTGGTGAATCGCAGCTCCAAAATCCTAAAACCAGGTTTCCAGGTTTAATGTACAGTTGTGCTCAAAAGTTTGCATACCCTTGGAGAATTGGTAATATATGTACCATTTTTGAAGAAAACATGAGTGAGCAGGCAAAACACATTTCTTTTATTTCTTATGGGATTCATATTCAACTGTAGGTTATAACAGAATGGAACAATCATAAAACAAAACATGGCAACAAAGAAAAAAATGAAATGACCCCTGTTCAAAAGTCTGCATACCCTTAGTTCTTAAAAAGTTGTCTATGAGGCCCCAAATACTTGCAGGTGGTATAGCTGCCCATTCGTCTTGGCAAAATGCCTCCAGGTCATGCAAAGTCTTTGGTTGTCTTGCATGAACCGCACGTTTGAGATCTCCCCAGAGTGGCTCGATGATATTAAGGTCAGGAGACTGTGATGGCCACTCCAGAACCTTCACCTTTTTCTGCTGTAACCACTGGAGGGGCAACTTGGCCTTGTGCTTTCGTGCAGAAGAATGCAAATTGTCTGCCAGTATTTTCTGATAACATGCTGCATTCATCTTGCCATCACTTTTCACAAGATTCCCCGTGCCTTTAGAGCTTACACCCCCCCAAAACATCAGTGAGCCACCACCATGCTTCACAGTGGGGATGGTATTCTTTTCACTATAGGCCTTGTTGACCCCTCTCCAAACATAGCGCTTATAGTTGTGACCATAAAGCTCTATTTTGGTCTTGTCACTCCAAATTACAGTGTGCCAGAAGCTGTGAGGCGTGTCAAGGTGTTGTCGGGCATTTTGTAACCGGGCTTTTTTGTGGCATTGGCGCAGTAAAGGCTTCTTTCTGTCAACTCGACCATGCAGCTCATTTTTGTTCAAGTATCGTCGTATTGTGCTCCTTGAAACAACCACACCATCTTTTTCCAGAGCAGCCTGTATTTCTCCTGAGGTTACCTGTGGGTTTTTCTTTGTATCCCGAACAATTCTTCTGGCAGTTGTGGCTGAAATCTTTCTTGGTCTACCTGACCTTGGCTTGGTATCAAGAGATCCCCGAATTTTCCACTTCTTAATAAGTGATTGAACAGTACTGACTGGCATTTTCAAGGCTTTGGATATCTTTTTATATCCTTTTCAATCTTTATAAAGTTTCATTACCTTGTTACGCAGGTCTTTTAACAGTTCTTTTCTGCTCCCCATGGCTCAGTATCTAGCCTGCTCAGTGCATCCACGTGAGAGCTAACAAACTCATTGACTATTTATACACAGACACTAATTGCAATTTAAAAAGCCACAGGTGTGGGAAATTAACCTTTAATTGCCATTTAAACCTGTGTGTGTCACCTTGTGTGTCTGTAACACGGCCAAACATTCAAGGGTATGTAAACTTTTAATCAGGGCCATTTGGGTGATTTCTGTTATCATTATGATTTAAAAAGGAGCCAAACAACTATGTGATGATAAATGGCTTCATATGATCACTATCCTTAAATAAAAGTTTTTTTGCATGATCAGTCATATTTTCAAAATCAATGCCAAAATTTCACAATTTCTGCCAGGGTATGCAAACTTTTGAGCACAACTGTATATTTGCCTGACCCAAGCAAAGCGGGCACGTTTACTTGCATGATTAACCGAAAGTGAAGCGCTGCTGGCTCGTGATGCACGAATGGCTTGCACGCGCTGCAAGATTCTGTTGGGTATACTGCAGTCTCGTCACATTTTCACTTTTTGTTTAGCCTCCCATTCAGCTCATGAAAATATACTGCATGATCATGAGGAAGGATTACATCAAGATGTAGATTGGAATGCAGGTGCAGAATTTACATAAATAAAATGGTCTACTCCTCTCTCGCCGTTGCTGGCGTGCCAGTGGTTACCCCTCTGCGTACCAATGCTGGCACGAGTGCCATAGGTTGCTGACCCCTGCTATAGATGATCATAGAGAGAATATGATCTAATGAGCATTAAAACCCTTTCAGGCTCAGAGGTTACTGGGAGAAACACCTATTCTAGTCCACGACTCTCATGTTGTGTTAGAGTTTGAAGTACAGTATGTGAATAAAGGAAAGCTGTACAGCACAGCTGTAGTTTATGTTCAAAGTTGTGTGTTACAGTCAGGACTTATGAAATAAAGCTTATCAGCGATAAAACATTTTAAATTAATAAAGAAATAATGATATAAAAATAATGAATGAAAAATAATGATACTGCTATACTCTTGGGAGAATTTGATGAGATTTCATGTTGGGATCTTTGACTTTTGATTCCAACCCTTGACAAATCTGAGCGCACTGAGTAGGAGACAGTGGCTACGTTTACTTGTACACCAATACTTTGTATTGCAATAATCCAAGTATAAGGAATAATCAGATTAAGATGTTTACATGATTTGGGCAAACCTCTTCAATCCTGTTTACATGCTACTTGCCATTACTCTGATTATTTGCTGAGAAATGTGATGTTTTAATTTAATTTTTTTTATGAATTAAAAAAGTGAAAGTAAAAAATAGGAAAAATATAACCGATCAATAAATATTTTTTATGAATTAGCTAATGTCACTCTATAACTATTCTTTCGACCACTAAAGGTAGCTTCACTAATAATCTTCCAGATCTATCTCATACACTCAGTAAGCCAAAAAGTCTAGAAGAACTTGATGTAATAACAGAAAGTATAAATACAGTCTTCTCTAGCACTCTTGATAGTGTGCCCCCCCCACCTTCGATGAAAGAAAGTTAAAGAAAAAAGCCCCACACCATGGTACAATGATCACACACATGCTCTCAAGACAGCAGCTTGGAAAATATTTTGTGGTGCATGGAAGGATAGTGTCTGTAGCTACAGACAGGCACTAAAAGCTGCCAGGTCAGCATATTTGTGCAAATTCAGAAAATAACCACAAAAATCCTAGGTGTTTATTCAGTACTGTGGCTAAATTGGTTAGGAATAAAGCATCGACTGAACCAGATATTCCGTCGCAGCACAATAGTAAAATTGGAATTATGCAATCATCTGTCAGAGTACCTCAGAAAACAGTGTCTCATAATTTTCCTCATGAGCAACTTCAATCCTTTGCTGTCATAGGTCATGAAGAGTTAACAAAACTTATCAAAACATCAAAAGCCACAACATGTATGTTAGATCCAATACCAACTAAGCTCTTAAAAGAGGTATTCCCTGTAATGTCAGAACCTCTTCTTAATATTGTTAACTCCTCTCTATCCTTAGGACATGTCCCAAGAAACTTTAAAATGGCAGTTATCAAACCGCTTATTAAGAAGCCTCAGCTTGATCCTGGAGAATTGGCTAATTATAGACTGATTTCAAATCTACCATTAATGTCTAAAATACTGGAAAAGTAGTGTCCTCCCAAATATGTTCATTTCTACAGAGAAATAGTATATATGAAGAATTTCAGTCAGGATTTAGGCCCCATCACAGTTCAGAGACTGCACTTATCAGAGTTACTAATGACTTGCTCTTATCATCTAATCGCGGCTGCATTTCTCTTCTAGAGCTTTTAGATCTTAGTGCTGCCTTCGACACGATAGATCACGACATTCTCTTGAATAGGCTGGAGAATTATGTTGGCATTTGTGGACTTGCATTAGCATGGTTTAGGTCCTATTTATCAGACCGCTACCACTTTGTCTGTGTAAACGAGGAATTGTCAAATCAAACAAAAGTTAAGTATTGAGTGCCACAGGGATCAGTTTTAGGGCCTCTGCTTTTCTCCTTATATATGCTTCCCCTGGGAGATATTATCAGGAATCGTGGAATAAGTTTCCACTGTTATGTCGACGATACCAACTTTATATTTCTTCTAAACCTGACGAAATTTCACAATTCTCCAAATTAACAGAGTGTATCAATGAAATCAAAGATTGGATGGCCAGAAATTTCCTTCTACTCAATTCCGACAAACAGAGGTACTAATGATTGGACCGAAAACCTCTAAAAATAAGCAGTTAAGGTCCTGGGTAGCTCAGCGAGTATTGACGCTGACTATCACACCTGGAGTCGTGAGTTCGAATCCAGGGTGTGCTGAGTGACTCCAGCCAGGTCTCCTAAAGTAACCAAAGTGGCCCGGTTGTTAAGAAGGGTAGAGTCACATGGGGTAACCTCCACGTGGTCGCTATAATGTGGTTCTCGCTCTCGTGGGGCATGTGGTGAGTTGTGCATGGATGCCGCGGAGAATAGCGTGAATCCTCCACACGCACTACGTCTCCGCGGTAACGTGCTCAACAAGCCACGTGATAAGATGCACGGATTGACGGTCTCAGACGTGGAGGCAACAGAGATTCGTCCTCCACCACCCGGATTGAGGCGAGTCACTATACCACCACAAGGACTTAGAGTGCATTGGGAATTTGACATTCCAAATTCGGGAGAAAATAAAAAAAATATATATATTTTTTTAAATTTGCCAAAATGTTCATATCGGTGCATCCCTATTAATTATAAATATAGTTTAAGCCATACAAAGTTTATATAAATATAATTAATATAAAAATAAATATTCCTAATTTGATATTCATATTAGTGGTCAACAGATAAGGGGTTTTCACTTTCAGTGGTCTATTCTTAAATCAGTATAATGAATGTTAATTAAAACATTTATTAAAATGGCTACATTTATTGTATTAGTATTTATTACAATGCATGAAAAAAGAAAAGGCATATTCGTTGCTGCATTTGAGCTTCAGCAATGGCTACAATTTATCTTAACATGAATGAATATTAATAGTAATAAAAGTATGTCATCATATCAAAAATGTGTTATGGATATGGGGCTGTTTATTTTACACTCCAGTTTGGTTGCTTTACGTAAAACACCAAACAATTAAGACAATGACGTTTCAAAGATTTTAAAATTTGCTCAATGCTAAAGGTTAGTCTCAGTCAGATTTTTTATTTTACACATTTTAATTTAATTTAGCAATTGTCAACAAAATAAAAAAATAAATAAATAAATAAAAAAAGAAGAAGAATATTTTAAGTTTCATTAATTTAGTTAAAAATTACACAATTTTGCTGGAATTTTGTTATGAAATTGAAATGAAATATGATCCATGCAGTAATTTCCATATCAAACAAGGAGTAAACAATCCTATTTATTTCTTGTAAGATTCATTTTTCGGTCATTGATCTGGTGTCCAGGAATTTGACATAGCCGAGATGGCAACCCTAGATATGTGTGAAATCTTCCTCATACTAAGCCATCAAAAGAATATTTGAGGAACAAAATCACCTGTCCTTGCGCTCAGATGCCGTTGTCTATTTAAAGAGACAGTACCGATTTAGCGTGTGTCTGAGTATCAAAGTAAATATTTGTAAATAGAACAATTTATGCATGTAAACAATAACCATAACAACTATATATGCAATATAATAAATGCAGTGCCAAGACATTTATTGATGGAATATATTGAATTTGACCATTTTCAAAAGCTAAAATGTGACCAATATGATGAAAAACTAATGACAACATTTATAATTTGTAAAATTTATATATTCAAAATTGTACCTAGAAGGGTGACCTAGAAATGTAGAAGGTCCCTTCACAATTAACAGCATGAGCTGAGAAAGAATTTATTTTATATTTAAGTTAAATGGACATTGTACCAAAATGTGTATGAATTGATATAGAATAAAATCAAAATCAGAATCCAATCAAGAGCTTGTGAATCAGAATCCAATCGAAAGTTGTGAATTACTTATGAATCAGCACTGTACTATATATAGTACATATAGATCTATATGTGATCTTTTTATCTCACCAACATTCAATTCAGACTGCAAACGGACATTCACAACTTTAGAAAATATGTTTTCTTTTACCGTGGGGCTTTAGATTTTGCAGATGGGGAGCACCACTGCTGGAAAACGGTGCAAGGAAATGCCGTTTTGCATGAATCCATGAAGTAAGTGCAGCTTCTTCTGTTTTGTGATGTTTATTAACCTGTGCTTGAGCTTAACATCATCCATCTGCAGCACTGATGCAGGCACACTTTGATCAGAGTGGAAGAAATATGATTAAAGCGTTTACATGCCTGTATAAAGCAGTTAAAATAGGAGTATTCCGCGATTATCAATACTCTGATTATTAGCATAATCACAATAAAATAATCACAGTATTCTGTTTACACGAGCAACAGTTTAATTGAAGTATTCGCTTAATCACATAATAATCGCATTATGATGGTGCATGTAAATGTAGCCAATAACCACATTTCAATGCACTTAAGAAAATGGTTTATTCCTGGGCTTTTGCAGAAAGTGGCGATATAAAACGTCATGAAAACTAGAAGACTGATTTTACCTTACACCGTTTAAGGGATTAAGTGAAAGTGGTTTAACACACCTGGGTTTCTCCCGGAGAATGCGGCTTATGTGGTCATGTAAACGCAGCGTTTTAACCGGTTTTTTTAAGAGTACGCATGTGCGTGAACAGACCGGATAATTAACGTCATAGGATGGAGCCCAACAACATATCAACACAGCAGAAATAATTCAACATTTCTGGGAGTACAGTGGGGAAATCACACACACACTATATAAACTATACCCATTTATACACACCAATGTAAAATATCGACTGTCCCTCACATTCGTGTATATGCGCTCGTATATTGGGGGAATCCTGGAGTTTTATGTAAGAGGGAAACCCCACTATTGCAGCGTAATTCCGCTGCAGGTCACAATAGAAAGTGAAGAAAACAAACACAGCAACAACTCTGGAATATCTGGAAAAAGAGTGAAGCAACAGAGAATAAAATAGCAAAGTCTTCCACAGATCCCATATTTGTAAGTTACACAAGTGTCACAGGGAAATTACAAGCTTCTTACTGACCTAGCCGCATGTATAAGGGAGTAAAGAGTAAGTTGCTAACACAGGGCATGTAAACGCATATGCCAATTGTAGTCTAACCAGCTTTCTAGCAATTAACAACTTTCTGGTGTCCATGCAAGCTCTTCTGAAACTCTAAAGGTCTTTCTTATGGACACCATATCGTCTTTCTCAAGTCCACTCACAGTTTAAATCTCACACACACACTCATGTTAAATTAATTAACAGCTCTGCCCCAGATTAATTGAAAAATGTAAATGTAATTACTTGAGGCCTACTTAATGCTATAAATCTCAATGCGCCCTCATTTCAGATAACAAGAGCTTGAGGTACTGTAATTAGAGTGGCTGAATTACCCAGGGTGCCCAGCCACAGTGTCGTTTTCCCAACAGCATTGATTTCGATCTCTTAATGTGGTCTGATGAGACACACAGAGTGGCAATCCAAAATCAATCCAAATTCACCTGAATCAGCCTCTGTTGTCCCGGGTCTCAGTCTTTCCTTTAGTTGATGGCTCTTTTCACAGGATTAAACATTTGTTTCATCATCTATCCATTCATTTATTTTTACAAGTTCCTCGCGAGGAGGCGCCACTGAAGGATTTGTGGAGTCTTACATTTTACAGAGTTCAGACATACATACATAATAGATATGAACGAGTCATCTTACCTTCCCAAAACTCCCCTTCCCGATGGCTCGGAGGATCTGGAAGTGATCGAAATTCACTATGGAGAAAAAAGAAAAAGCAGATTAATTAAATGAACAGCAAACACACAGTGCTCAAGAGGAATCAGTCACCAAAAAAAAAAAAAAATCATAATTTACTCACCCTCATGTCATTCCAAACCTGTATGACTTTCTTTCTTTTGTGCTCTTTTACATACAGTGTAAGCAAATAGGGTCAGATGCCGCCAAGATCCCAGTTTTGGGGAGTTTTTAACTAAAAGTAGTGTTGCTACTAAACTACATGTTTCAGTAGCGTGACAATAGTTCAGCTATTTTTTCCAACAGTGAAGCTTTTTTCCAACAAGCAGCATAGCATTTAAGTGAATCGTTTTTTTTTGGACAGTTAATGTAAACAAACCAGTTCACATAAATGATTCACAGATTCATGGTTTTGATACAACAGATACAGTAATACTGTAGTATCCATATAGTAACCATGGTTTTACAATAGTAATATTTGAGTTACCATGGTTAATTTTGTGGTTACTACAGTTCCCTATCTGTCACTCACTCGACGTTGTGTCAATGTAGTGACACTAGGGGTCACTCTTGGGAGCCCAAGACACCTCTGGTCTTTGATAAAAGGACAATGAAAATTGGCGAGCGGTATTTGCATGCCACTCCCCCAGACATACGGGTATAAAAGGAGCTGGTATGCAACCACTCATTCAGATTTTCTCTTCGGAGCCGAACGGTCATGCTCATTGAGCTGAATACTACTGTTCATTCACCTGCTGGATCTGACGGCGCATTTCAGCGGCTTCTCCTTCCTCTGCACTGGTGCACTGCAGAGAACGCCCCTGGGCGCTTCGGCAGAAAACAAGAGAGTGTATTTTCTGAAAGAGTGGCACACACGGAACGTCTTTTTAAAGATGAAGGGAACTAGGAGAACTTGAAAAATTCTACACAGAATGTCTTAAATACAGAATCTACACTGACTTTCTCCTCAGCTATAAAAATTCGGACTGGTGCCAGCAAGTCTGAGTTTCTCACATCTGGCAAATCTTAACTGCCGTAAGAACAGTGGGGAATCTTGGAAAAGGCAGAGTGAAACCCCTCTCTCCTCTTTGTGTTAATCAGATAAACCCCTCTACTCATCACATGACTAACCAGACCATTTGCTCATGGTGGCCGTGGCAACCCATGAAATCACAGAATGAAGGCCTCCATATTCTTCAATATAACCAACACTCTACAATTAAAATTATTATTCTAATCATGAGGCATGCTTCTGGCTTACCATCTCACATGAAGCTTAATTCATGAACATTTGACATGGACTTTGGACTTTTCTTATTTCACTACAATCCAAATACACAGCCATGTGTAGGATTATACTAAAAATATGAACAAATGTATCCAATGCAGATGATAACCCTGACAATTATGTTTTTCATAACATGTAATGTATTATCCATGTTTAAAACTCATGCATTATAACCGAATTATGACTGTAATTTACTAAGAAAGTACAAGTGTTTGGTATGTAATTGATTGTCTCTTAAATTCCAGAATGATGGTGTGAAGTACAGGTATATTCGGGTCATTTGCAGTTATAATTTTCATGATTAAACATTGCCCTGTTTTGAGTGGGAAAAAGAACAATGGGCCATAAATTAATTATCTCAAGGGGAGGACAGCAAAGGGAGAGATCCAGCAAGTACAATTCCTTTGGGGGTTGGACAAAACAGAAAGGGTTAAAAGGCCATGCCTGACCCCATTGGTCACTCTTCTCTGCTCTACGGCCTTCACACAATTTGACCTCTGTCCCGGGAAGTCCAGAGTTCTCTCTTGAGGGAGTCCTCGCCTCTGGGGCTCTGCCTGGTCATTCCATCAACCATCCATCAAACCAAACAAAGGCCTCCTGGAACTGAACCAAGCCAAAGGACTTCAAAGAACTCCACATGCCAAACAACACAAGTACAGTCTTCCAGATGTTCGCTGAAATCTGGTGCTTTCTTTAATATAATTTGAGTAACCCAATCTCAAATCATGGCATACTAAATGAAGTTCTCAGGGTTTGGTCAAGGCAAGGTCTATAGACTCCATAAAGTTAATTATTTATCTGTTACAGATAATTTTCCATTCATCTTCTGTCAAAGCTCACTTACCAACCCATGTTTATGTTTGTTTGTCTATGTGTTAGTTTAGTTGTTTGTTAGTTTAATTGTTTGTTGTAAGTTAGATAATAAAGACTTGTTTATATTCAAAGAGAAGTTGACTGTGTATTTGATTAAATTATATCGGTTCCTTGAGATCTGTCGATCCTAAGGTACATGCTCATAAACAGTATTTCAATTTATTTGTGATATTATTTTCAATGGCCATGAAATTAGTATTACCATAAGAATTAATCTTACGTTCTGATCAACTCGTTGCTGGCCGAAGACTTTGACCGGACGTAAACATTGATTCTTTTAATATTACCCAAATCAATCGCTAATTCCCTTATTGAGCTAAATTCCTTGAAATTATTAGCAGATTCAACGAGCCTGTTGTATTACATATTGAATGGTGGATAATTTTAATCAGATTTCTAATCTGCTCAGGTGTCAATTATCTTGCATATATATTTCCCTATATTATTTTGGTGGTCAAACGTGGCCAGGATTCTTTAACTAATTATTTACATATAAAATCCTACAAGCTTGTGGCTTGGGAAGACACAGTTTCAAAGAGGCAAATTCACTAAACAGTTGCGCCACGTTTGCACATGGTATTTCAGCGCAGAAACCAGTGTCTTATTTACTAACCACCCGCAATCTATTTTAGCATGCAGAATCAGCACTGAAATTGTGCTGCATCTTGAGTATTTAAATGAAGTCATTGTCATTCCTTTCCACGCAAACACGCCTCCTTTCTCTGTAAATTATGCTTATTATAGATTGCTCTTCATTCACAAAAATTGCCAGGAGCAGTTTAGATTGCACTATTACTGTGAATGAAAGCAGGTGGTAAAATTAATTTTATTTAAAAGAGATTTGTGTACATTTTCAACTGATCACATTAGCAGTTCATCAAATAATGATCAAATGATGGAGAAGACGTTATCGCCTGGCATACGTATATCCAGATGTGTGGTAGTCAAGTGTACTTTTGGCATGTTTAAGAGATGATCTGGATCATAGTGTTGCTGTACAGTCCCGGCAGGGTGCGTCACATATGGTGGTCTGCAGCAACCTCCGCTGTATAGCTCTCAGAATCAGTACACAAAATCGAAAATTGCACGTGCAAATTGCGTTCTGCGCACAATTTGTGGGCATATTTGCGCTGTTGACTGATCTGCATAATTCCTTTAGTGAATGGGGCGGTAAACCAGTGCAGAGGTGTGTAAACAAATAGCGCATTTACCTGGCACAATTCATTCTTAGTGAATTCCTCCCAAAGTATTTTCCCCAACACTGCAAAATCAAAAAGTGACCAAAAAAGCACTATAAGGACAGACTTAGGGTGTGTTCACACTTGGCAGGTTTGGTTTGATTAAAACGAACTTTGGTGTGATTACTCTGTTAGTGCGGTTCATTTGAACAAGTGTGAACGCTGTCACCCGAACCTTGGTGCGCACCAAACAAGCGGACCAAGACCGCCTGAATAGTGGGTCTCGGTCCGCTTCTAAACAAACTCTGGTGCGGTTCGATTGATATATGAACGCAGCCTGGACCAAAGACGTCTAAACGGACCAAAAACAGGAAGTGATTTGCCTAATACTGACCTCAAGCATACCTGGTTCTTCTCATCATAGAAGCTATGTTGCCCATTACAGTTCGGTACAGGCGTCGGAACCGCCGTCAGAACCGCCGTCAGCCGTCCTTGCAGCATATCTTCGTTTGTGTGTGCAACAGAGGAATTCCTGGCACTGTTTTGACTCCTTTACACATTTTATTAGCTCTTTGTTTGTTCTCAGCTAGTAAAAATACCACCATATATACATGTATAAATATAACGAGCGCATTTAGCCCAGCAGCCAGCATTGTTTTGGATGATCAGCAAGTTCCGTCAAAAAATATACGTCATAAAAGCTGTCCAATCAGGTTGTGACTTTTTCCTGATGCCTTTGGTTTTGTATCTTTAGGTTTGGTGTTAAAAATGGCAGTGTGAACGCTAAGCGAACCAGGACTAAATGTATCATTTTCTTTTTTGGTCCGGACCAAGAGAACCGAACTACATGTGTGAACACACCCTTAGTCCCCACTCACTTTCATTGCATGGAAGAGAGCAGTGTAAACATACTGCCTAACATCACCTTTTGTGTTCCATTGAAGAACACTAAAACGAGTTTGGATCAACATGAGGGCGAGTAAACAAATGAGCAAATGAGTAAATAATTATAGATTTTTTTTATTTTTGGGTGAAGTATTCCTTTAAGAAGTTGGATCATAAAGAAAAAGCTAATTAGTTCTACCTTTCCAATCATCTTGATTTCACAGCTGTTGTTTGGCATCTCATTGGCTGAGTTCGAAATGTCATACTACCATACTACTCTGTTGTATATAAATATGGCATAAATAGAAAGAGTAATATGATATTCCGAACTCAGCCATTGGTTGTGACAGTCCAACAAACTCAAAGCTACTCAAAGGTCTTTATTAACTATCTGTCGCTCTAACAAACTAATCAGAATGCTCATTAGGTGAATGTCAGAATTCTCCTCTCACACTGATCTGTCTGAGATGGTGAAATGTGTTCAGCTGTTTTTGTCCACTCAAGTCGTATCAACGTCACAGTGCTAAATAAGCAATTACGAGTCAATCTCTCAGGTTACAGACTCATTTACCGGTGTAATGGATGTTAGATGAAAAGATTGCATATTAAATTGACTTGATTCTAATGTTTGCATCCAAAATATATGATTAAAATTCATGGTGCTGAAGTGGGATTTTTTACACATTATGAAATGCACAAATTCAACATTATATAATTGAAGCAGGATGCTCTTTTTTGTTTGACATTTAACTTGTATGTCTATGTTCAGAATAGCATCCTAACATAATACTATACTGTTTTTGCACTATGCATGGAATACCTGGATGACCAACTACATTTGTCAAAATGTGCAGTGTACAGCAGCGCACACTGCATGAGATACTGTATACCGCAATGCACTGGAATTGAACTTCCATTTCCAGCAGGGCTGAAACGAACAGTCAACGTTATCAACAACCTCGACAATAAAAAATTGTAGACAAATTTTTGTTGTTGTCGAATAGTCGTTTGATCTCATTTAACGTAACGTGATCACATTAAACTCTAATGATGACACGTGAGAGCAGCACTGCAGTTTGTGTCTGACTGAAGAGAGCAAGAATTACACAGATTACAGATGCACTCTAAACTTTCCAAACAGCTTCAGCTGATGTACATCATAAAGTATGAGGGAATTATAATGCAAAAATACAAAAGAAGTAAATACAGAAGCAACTCTCGTTGTGGAATATGCGGAGCCGGAGCTCTTTAAAGGAAACACCCTGGCGTTACATCTTTAATGCAGATATATTTAATGCGTTACATCTTTAATGCAGTTATATTTAATGCGTTACATCTTTAATGCGGTTATATTTAATGCGTTACATCTTTAATGCAGTTATATTTAATGCGTTACATCTTTAATGCGGTTATATTTAATGCGTTACATCTTTAATGCAGTTACATTTAATGCGTTACATCTTTAATGCAGTTATATTTAATGCGTTACATCTTTAATGCGGTTATATTTAATGCGTTACATCTTTAATGCAGATATATTTAATGCGTTACATCTTTAATGCAGATATATTTAATGCGTTACATCTTTAATGCGGTTATATTTAATGCGTTACATCTTTAATGCGGTTATATTTAATGCGTTACATCTTTAATTCAGATATATTTAATGCGTTACATCTTTAATGCAGTTACATTTAATGCGTTACATCTTTAATGCAGTTACATTTAATGCGGTACATCTTTAATGCAGTTATATTTAATGCATTACATCTTTAATTCAGATATATTTAATGCGTTACATCTTTAATGCAGACACATTTAATGCGTTACATCTTTAATGCGGTTACATTTAATGCGTTACATCTTTAATGCAGATATATTTAATGCCTTACATCTTTAATGCGGTTACATTTAATGCGTTACATCTTTAATGCGGTTACGTTTAATGCGTTACATCTTTAATGCGGTTACGTTTAATGCGTTACATCTTTAATGCGGTTATATTTAATACGTTACATCTTTAATGCAGTTATATTTAATGCGTTATAGCTTTATTAAAGTTCAAATAATACAGAAGCAGATCATGTAAATAACTACAAACTCTGAAACGGTCATTTCTCTGTGCGGTCAGCACGTCTTCTATGAGTTGTGTGAATGTCCCGATCTAAGGGGGAGAGATTGAAACTGCACCGGCTGATGCACACTCTGTCACGGGACGCTCATCCCTCGAGCGCACACACTTAATGCAGCTAGATTATAACGTGATGACAACTTATTGAAATATAATATATGTGTCACTGTGCATTTCTTATCGTGAAGAAAATTGTCAATATGCAGCTTTATTAATAAGAGAGAGTTTGTGTTTTTTGTGAGTTAAAGATGGATTGAAGAGAACAGAAAGGTGAGAGAGGGTAGTCTTCACCCCATTATACACCGCAACAAAATACATTTTTGATTTGTTTTTATTTTGGCTTGTTTTCCAATATAAATATCTAAAACTCCTTTAAAACAATGTACATTTACTTTAGCAGCTATACTGCAGAATAAAGAAATGTTATCTGAGAATGTTGAATATAATATTAAAAATATAAATATTTTAAAATATCTAAAAATCCTTTAAAAAAGATGCATTCACCTGAGAAGCAGCATATCAGATATTTAAACTTGCTTTTAGAGAACAGATCTTGAATAGAAGTATATTTTGTCTTTACTGCACTTGCAGAAGTATAACCAAGTGAAAAATACACTTATATACAAAATATACTTATATTTAAGATACATTCTCTTAAAGTCTAAATATCTTATATGTTGCTTCTCAAGTAAATGTATCTTGTTTTAAGGATTTTTAGACAATTTTAAATGGAAAACAAGACAAAAACACTTGATAACAAGAGGATTTCTTGCAGTGAGTTTATTACTGAATTAAACTTAATAAAAAGTATTTTCCCTTTAATTCAGTGAATGTCATTTAGAGGTATTTTTAAAAGATGATTTTTTCCTCTTTATTGTTAGTAAGCACGTTTAATACAACCTTTTAAGTCAGGGAACAAGCTGAATAATCGGTTAAGAGCTAATGATTAATCGTTGCAATATTCGCCGAATAGTCGAATAATCATTAGATTAATCGAGTATCAAAATAATCGTTAGTTGCAGCCCTACTTTCCAGTTTGATGAATGTACCTGAAGTGATTTCAACTTTAAACATCTTCTTGAGTCATTATTTGATCATACTGCCGAATGTGATGACATTTATACGCAAAACTGAATTTATATTGCAAATAACCATTTGTATTACTGAGATGATAACTGGATGCTGTTTACTTAAACAGCCCTCTACATAGTGAGTAAACCACTAGCATATGCATATGCAACCAAATTTCACACTATGCAACTACAATATGTATTTTATACGAGTAAATGTTCCAATTTTACTCGGCAGAGATTGAGTTGTGTAGTGGCGAAGAAGAACTTGAGCGCCGCAATCCTTTTACTGAATAAGAAACCGGCGATTAATGAAGATGGATTCAGTCTCGTCTTTTACAGAGTGTTGTGTCTCGTTTCACACAGAGGAAATTTATTGGGCTGCAGTGGGTCTGGATCTGTTGTGATCGTGCTGTCATCATCACATTAGTTCAGCCGTGAAATGGAATTGACATTGCATTTAAGAACGTCAACTCTGACTTTAGTTAAACTTTTCCCCGGACTGTTTTCACAACATTCTCCGTTTTAAAGCATGACTACAGACCAGTAACGCACCTATGGGACGTCTGTTAGAAGGTAAAAGTGTTGCAAAACTCGAGAGCTTGTAGATTTGAATATGAGAACGTGTACAATAAATATTTGTACAAGCTAGTCAATACCCATTTTACAAGTCAAAGTTTTCTTTTGCTTCGTTCCGCATATTCTGTATCCAAAGACGAGACCCAGACACCCCATTTACATTTCATGTCTCTTTAAAACTCCGTTCTGTTATTTACAGTCAGCTGGTGATCAAAAAGATAAAAAGAAACATTATTTCTAATCATACATTGTATGGATGAAAGAAAAACAACCGTGCAACTTATCTCTCGTTAATGTGCGCTGCAATCACTCAACCCTAAACACTTGCTCATGAAGCAGCCGTTCTCTTAAAGAGACAGTACCAATTTACCGCTTGTTATACATATCAATGTAAATCGCACAAGTGCATATAAACAAACATGTTACAAAATGTAGTAAGTGTAATAAATGTGTAAATACATAAATATTTAAAAGGCACAATCATACATTGTGAAATATTTTAACTTCAGAAAACACTGTAAATATTCAAAAATAAAAAACCGCATCTCTTTAAATGCTTTTTAAAATGAGGAACAACATGAGGGTGAGTAAATGATGACAGCATTGTCATTTTTGGGTGAACTATTCCTTTAAGACTGCTTTTTTCCCTCCTTCCTGGTTCGATGTGCTCTAAAAAGACTTTTTTCTGTCTGAAAGGTCATCCATTCATGAAAAGTAGAGTTGTGATACGGGTTTCTGTACAGATGAAATAGATGGTTCCTTTCACTAATGGGTTTTGCTTCTTTTTCAACATTTCCCCTCAGGTGACCCATGAGTGGACATTCGTACGAGCTTCCTGTTTGAAGAAATGCTCAGAAACACACTTGAGAGGAAGATAAAGACACAGGTCACCTCTGTCATTTTTGAAGAGAAGATGCAATTACCTGTGTTATGATGGTTTAAACTTAGAACTCAAGCATCTCTCAGAAATATGGTCAGCCGGTTATTTTCTTTGACTACTTTCACTTTTTCTATTACCTATTTGTTCCTAGTGACCTAAAAGCAAGAAAAAATGAAATTTCAGAAACCTAATATTATATTTTAGAGTCTAATGTTTCTCCAGACTTTGAGCTGGGACTCCAAACCCTAGTGAGCTGCATAAGACATCATAGGTGTGTTCTCAGTTCAGAGGCTGTTCCAAAAGGTTGGCAGATTATGCTGTTTTCCATGATACTGCGTTTTGACCACATTCAAAGACAGTTTAGTATGTATGAAGGATGCAGTGCTGCCTTAGAATTTGGTCAAAATGCAGTATCATGGAAAACAGCATAAACAAACACAGCAGTTCCAGGATTTATTGCAATAAGCTCAATGAAATCATCCATCCAAGTCAGCAGATGAGTCGAGAGAGATGTCTATTATATATTTAAAAAATATATATTATTTTAGATATTCTCAATAAAGAAAAAAATAACTGATATGATGTCCACATATGTGGAAAATGAGAACTTATTCCCTCAAAAGTAAAAAAAAACAAAACATGTTAGTTATTTTGAATCATTTTCAACATGAACACATCTGTGGATCATTTCACTTCATTTTGATATAAATTTTGTTATATTTTATTTTGTTATCACTGTACAATACGGGTCTATTCATTAACATTAATAAATGCATTCCTATATTTACTGTACATTATCACATTGAGAATAAATGTATTCATGCAAAAGATGAAAAATGTGTCTTTCAGAGGCTTTATATGGAGTTAGGATGAAAATAAGGTGCATTTCAAACTGTTCTGAGACCAGTGCAGACAGACAGCACACTGGAGGTTAAGTCATTCACTAAATAGGGAGCAAGGGAGCATCCTATAGCTCTCTATGCAGTTAAGTGCATTCACTCCTAAAATCTGATCAAAAGTTCAGTTTCAGGCTGCAGATGATGTTTGGATCACTCAACATGTTTGACAGACATGTGACAATGATAATCAGTACATAGATTCAGAATTTATAATGTATCATTTTATTTTAACATGATTGACAGTGATTGGACGATGCTGGACATTACTTTGAATCAGAATTAATTATTCAGCTTTATAGAAAATCAGCATGAATAATCAACACTCCTGGACACATAATAAAGTATTTGATTTTTTTAAAAAAAGACTTTCTATAGTTTGGTATTACTTAAAATTTAGTCCCGCTGTCCACATATGTGGACATCAGTTTTTAGGAAAACTATTTGCTATAGAAAAAAAAGATTTTTTTTGCATGTTTATTAGGTGCTACTAGTTACAAATCAAAAAGGGAAATGGAAAATGCACACAGCAGTCACACGGGGGTCTCAGGAGGTTAAACATTGTAAAAATATTAGATAGAAAAAGCACCCCTTTTGCTAGGCCAAAAGTAATAAAAAATATTTTTTGCTATTTGTTTGCTGGAGAAATTATGCATAATGTTGGCAGCAGTCTCTTCCATTCTCAAAAGGCAAATATGCCATAACAAAAGCCCCTGTAACACTGAGAGCATCTGTGCTGGTTTACTTTGCCTGTTATAAGATTTATTCTTCATCCCACTTGTGCAGAGTGTAGTATCACAATGACATGTTGGACATACTGTACCTCAGACTTAATCTGAAAAAGGGGCGTACACACAAACTGCGATTCGCAACTACAAAGAAACCAAAAGACGTTCATTTTAATGAGTTGGTGATTTCTGGTGACATGAGCAATGCAATGTGCGCATGTACTGCGATACAACAAAGTACAGTGACACGATGCAGCAACTACCAATAGGAGTGAAGACAGTGGATCTCATGTGATGCGTCTCCTGTGAGATACTAAAGTTCATGTTACTGTGAGCAATTTCACTGTCTCTGCACACATACAGGGTTAAAATGAAAAAGTGGAAAACCGTGTCAAAAATGATCGCATTCTGAGTGAGTTTTGATCATACATTGACAGATCGTTCATCCTGTTCATTATATGATACATTACGAACTGCTGCAGTTAAGGGGGTCTGAGTATCTCAGCGAGTATTGACGCTGACTATCACACCTGGAGTCACGAGTTTGAATCCAGGGCGTGCTGAGTGACTCCAGCCAGGTCTCCTAAGCAACCAAATTGGCCCAGTTGCTAGGGAGGGTAGAGTCACATGGGGTAACCTCCTCATGGTCGCTATAATGTGGTTCTCGCTCTCGGTGGGGCGTGTGGTGATTTGTGCGTGGATGCCGCGGAGAATAGCGTGAAGCCTCCACACGTGCTACATCTCCGCGGTAACGCACAACAAGCCACGTGATAAGATGCGCAGATTGACGGTCTCAGACGTGGAGGCAACTGAGATTCGTCCTCCACCACCCGGATTGAGGCGAGTCACTACACCACCACGAGGACTTAGAGCGCATTGGGAACTGGACATTCCAAACTGGGGAGAAAAAGGGGAGAATATCCCCCCAAAAAAGAACTGCTTCAGTTTGCATAAAAAAAAAACTAGCTATGTTTCCATGCAAGTTATGAATTTAATTTATGTGAAAAATTGGAATAGCCACAAAACAATTTGCAAATAAAGCAGCATTTGCATTGTCTCTGTGGCTCTTTGGCGCAATGTAATAAATTACTTGTGGTTTAGAGTGCGCAGACAAAATGCTCACACGGACCTCATGTTTGCTTGCACATATTTTAAGCGCATTTTCTTGGTGTTTCCATCCAGCACTTTTTATGTGATATCCCAAAATTTGCATAAAAATACGTGGATAGACACTCTCCTGCAAAATGTTGATTCCCTGTCATAATGGAATGACATCACAGTACAGTATTTCTTTTTTTTTTTTTCAACCAATTTAGAATGTCTAATTCCCAATGTTCTTTTAAGTCCTCGTGGTGGCGTAGTGATTCGCCTCAATCCAGGTGGCGGAGGGTGAATCCCAGCTGCCTCCGCATCTGAGACTGTCAACCGCACATCTTTATCACGTGGCTTGTTGAGCGCGTTGCCACGGAGACATAGCACGTGTGGAGGCTTCATGCCATTCACTGTGGCATCCATGCTCAACTCACCACACACCCCACACCCCACCAAGAGCGAGAACCACATTATAGCAACCACAAGGAGGTTACCCCATGTGACTCTACCCTCCCTAGCAACCGGGCCAATTTGGTTGCTTAGGAGACCTGACTGGGGTCACTCAGCACGCCCTGGGATTTGAACTAGCGAGCTCCAGGGCTGGTAGCCAGCGTCTTTACCACTGAGCTACGCAGGCCCCAGCCAATACAGTATTTCTAATTTGTGATCAGATTTTCAATCATGATGTTAAAGCAGCTAGAAGTAGGAACGCAACAACCAACAATAAAGAGTCGACCACCAACCATCTCCTCTACTCTGTCTATCCTACACATTCTATACAAACACACACACACACATAATGTAGGAGCCCTGTGTACTCCGCGAGCACAGATTATAGCTGAACACACAGAAAATGCAAAAAGATCTGTCCGTTAGCTGAAGGCTTTCCAGGTGGTTTATTGCTAACACATCAGTAGATGACGCTGAGTCAGCAGAGCACAGAGCGGCGGATGTAATGGACGGACTGAGCTGAATGTAGCGGCTCTTGGCACTCGTCACACTGGACTGAAGCCAACACGAGCCGTGATTTCCAACAGACCGCTAATGGACCGATCACAACTGAGATAGGACAATCTGTAATACAGCACTAGTCATGAGGACCAATATGAATACAGATGCATTACAAGAGGAAGAATTCACTAGATTTTTATATTTTCTGAAGGAAATATCAGAGCTTGTGCTGAAGCAGTAGAAAAATGTTTTAGAATGAGATGAGCTTAGGTTTTAGTCTTTGATTCTGCTGCATCAGAGACACTGTACCGTTGTCACAGCACTCAACAAACATCTTGTTTTCTGTCGACTGTGTATGAGATAACATATAACACTGTCTTTATAAAAGAGACTATAGATGCATAAATAAAAGACCAATCACAATTCAGATGTAAGAAAGAAGACCAAGCGTAACTCAGTATGCAAATATTACGACTGCATAATGTTCAGTCAATATAAAACACTGTTTAGATGGGATTAGTTTTAAATGGCGACATGAGGTAATGATTACCAGAGCTTCTTCCTAATTTTAATCCTTGTGTTGTTGTATGTTTTGTACTAACTCATTTTGTGTTAAGATTAAGATTGTTTGTACACTAAGATTGTTTATAAATCTCTCATATTGCATATATTATCACAAGATATTGCATCTTTTAGCAACTTTTGTTTAGTAATTATGACAGGTTTTGTATTCCTTTTTTGAACATATTTAAAAATATATATAGTTTTATTGATAGAATGATTAATTTAACTGAGCTTATACCGGGCCAGTGGGGGACACTCCCTGTGGAAAACAAAAATATATATATATATATATAATAATTACATAGTTAATTAATAACCACTTGCTTGATCTGAACAAAATAGGTGTCATTGTAAGCTTAGAATCTGGACTTTACAGTACATATAGCTGAACTTACCAATTCTTAAATAATGATTTAAATTTTCTGACCAATAAGAACTGTTTCATTTTCATCATTTGCAAATTTGTTATCACAAAAATTATATTAAATCTTTAATTAAATTATAGAGTTGATAAAACCATAAAAAGCTAAGATAGCCATGTGTTAGATATCGTTGGAAAGGTTTCAATTTGTAGAATGCAATGAGCAAATTTGTTTCACTCAGAGGCCAAACTGCAGTGAGTATTAGTGTATGAAATCCCCACAGACACACATAAATATAATATCAGGAGTGCCGTTTTGTCGTGTTTTCCGTTATTACTTCCTGAAACATACATATAACATAGACAATGATGTATTGCAACTTATAGCAGACTATCCCGATTCAAACGAGTCCAAACGCAACATAATATGATGAGGAGATCTTGAGATATTCCTCAAAGAGTGTACATGCAGAACAGGGCACTCAACACACATTGTGTGGTTTGGGTGGTTTACGGGTTTGGGTGGTTTCCGAGGAAATTTTTTTAGGTTACTAACTGGTAATTTAAGGGTATAATGCTATAAATGTGGTTTATGTGGACATTTCTAGTATGTGTGTATGTGTGTGTGTGTGTGGGAGGGTGGTTGTGTGGGGGGGGTGTGGGGGTGTGTGAGTGTGTGTGGGGCGGTGTTTGTGTGTGTGTGTGTGTGTGGGGGGGGTGTGTGAGTGTGTGTGGGGGGGTGGGTGTGTGTGTGTGTGTGTGTGTGTGTGTGTGTGTGTGGGTGGGTGTTTGTGAGTGTGTGTGTGTGTGTGTGTGTGAGTGTGTGTGTGTGAGTGTGTGTGGGGTGTGTGTGTGAGTGTATGTGTGTGTGAGTATGTGTGTGTGTGTAGTGTGTTTGTGTGTGGCAGGTTTAAGTGGTTTACGAGGAAATTTTTTTAGGTTACTAACTGGTAATTTAAGGGTATAATGCTATAAATGTGGTTTATGTGGACATTTCTAGTGTGGGTGTGTGGGGGGTGGGGTGTTTTTGTGTGTGTGTGTGTGTGTGAGAGAGAGAGAGAGAGTGTGTGTGTGTGTGTGTGTGTGTGTGTGTGTGTGTGTGTTTGAGTGTGTGAGTGTGTGTTTGTGTTTGTGTGTGAGTGTGTGTTTGTGTGTGTGTGTGTGTGTGTGTGTGTGTGAGTGTGTGTTTGAGCGTGTGAGTGTGTGTGTGTGTGTGTGTGTGTGTGTGCATATGTCCGAGGACTTTGGTGTGCAAACACACATCCACACATGTGCTCATCTAAAGAATTGAGATGCTCTTGAACACTTAATATTTCTGTATTTTGTACTCTAATCCATTCCATTTCCAATGGTCGGTCATTTTTGACCGGGAACACAACAAGTGTAACAAAGTGAAATAAAACCCAAAGAAATGTAAAGAAAATGGTCCAATTTGTTGTGTGTGTGTTTTCAGATACCATATGTGAACAAAGTCAAGGAACTTTATTCTAGTAAGAAAAAAAAATCATGCGGGTCAAAATGACCGGAACACATCATAAGGGTTAATCCCATGCGAATCGGTCATATCATAATTTTTCCAAACTTTTTAAGGACTACACATTCCCGCATCAGCAAAGATTACAGTGTCTTTTACCTTCTACAAAACACCCAGTAAAAATAACTGCAAGTTATAGTTATCCCAAACAAATTAATATACAGTAGGGCCAAATATTTTCTCCTCTCTCCTGTGAGAAAATATTTTCACGCAGTTTTAAGTACTGAGTTGCTCACAGATGTTGTTTTTTTACCTTGTACCTGAAGTTCTTTGTGTGATAGTATTTTATAGAGATGTTGTTGGAGTGTTGGGCCTTTCATAATGAATTCTGTATCATCTGTTCATTTCTTCTTGCCGGCATACACTTCAAGCGACACATTAAAGCAACAAAAGTCCTGTAGGCGAAACAGAGAAAACGCCCTCTGTCGACGCTGATAAACACTGCTGTCCAGACACCAAACTGCACTTCAACATTCTCTATTTTAGAAGAGATCTGCTCACTGCAGTGTGAAACTTAATTTTGACTCGTCCCTCCTTTTCTTTAAAAAAAGATATAACTCGCTGTTTCAGACGTATAGCCACAAGATGAAAAACAATATGTGTGTTAACATGATTTTAGTGCGATAAAATAACTTACTAACCCTTTCTGTGTAAAGTTATATCCAATTTTACAACTTTATTGCCATGGCGATGTAATGGTGTAAACCCTAAAACGCAAAAACGACCATAAAAACGATGATTTAAACAATTTTACAGCTCAAATAATACATGAGTTTTAACAGAATTAATGTAAGTGCTTTTATTAAATTATAAGCGTCACATTTCTGACTTTAAACCCTCTAAAAATTGACCCCATTGACTTCCATTGTAAGTGTCTCACTGGAACACACATTTGTGCTTTCTTTTTTTTTTTTATAAAATAAAAAAAATTCTCCCCTTTTCTCCCCAATTTGGAATGCCCAATTCCCAATGCGCTCTAAGTCCTCGTGGTGGCGTAGTGACTCGCCTCAATCCGGGTGGCGGAGGACGAATCTCAGTTGCCTCCGTGTCTGAGCACCGTCAATCCGCGCATCTTATCACGTGGCTTGTTGAGCACGTTACCACGGAGACGTAGCACGTGTGGAGGCTTCACGCTATTCTCCACGGCATCCACGCACAACTCACCACACGCCCCACCGAGAGCGAGAACCACATTATAGCGACCACGAGGAGGTTACCCCATGTGACTCTACCCTCCCTAGCAACAGGGCCAATTTGGTTGCTTAGGAGAGCTGGCTGGAGTCACTCAGCATGCCCTGGATTCAAACTCACGACTCCAGGTGTGATAGTCAGCGTCAATACTCGCTGAGATACCCAGACCCTGATTTTTGCTTTTTTTAAAGAAAAGGAGGGACAAGTCGAATTTTTTTTTTTTTCGTAATCAACAGTATGCCACAAATGCTGTCAACTGAGCTTAACTTATACTGAACCTGGAATATTCCTTTAAGGGACGGGCAAATCTGAAATATTCGCTACCATAATAACAAAATGACATGGGACAGAATGAGATGGAAAAAATGTAAATTATGGTGCAGCTGATTGCAGAAAATGTGTGTGGATGATTCTCACGAACCTGCCAAGAAATTATCCTGGTCCTATTTTACTTCAGGATCAAAAATTAGATTTTGCATATAGAAAATAAAGCCATTTTTAGGGATATTCATATTTTTTTACATTGTGACGTTATTTTCACAACAGTTCCGCACATTTTACCTCCCAATTTTAATTACTGCAATGTGAAAATATTATATATTATTTACATTGTAAAGCGTTTAGACATCTTAGTACTCTCTTGGTACAACCTTTCATTATTGCATTGTAAAACAGCATGCTATAATACAGTAAAAAGTGTTGCAGTAATGAGAATCATCAATGAAAACTATGGCAATCGTAAAAATAAAACATCCAGACGTGCTACGGTAATGAGAATTGGGAAGTAAAATGTGTTTAAGTATCCTGAAAATAATGTTGTAATGCAAATAGGGGCACTAGGGGCAGTGGTGGCTTGGCGGGTAAGGCTCTGGGTTACTGACTTGATGGTCAGGGGTTCAATCCCCAACACAACCAAGATGCCACCGTTGGGCCCTTGAGCAAGGCCCTTGACCCCATCTGCTCCAGGGGCGCCGTACCATGGCTGACCCTGCGCTCTGACCCCAGCTTGGCTGGTATATGCAAAAACTTTGTAGGGGTAGTGGTGGCTCAGCAGTTAAGGCTCTGGGTTACTGCTCAGAAGGTTGGGGGTTCAAGCCCCAGCACTGCTAAGATGCCACTGTTGGGCCCTTGAGCAAGGCCCTTGACCCTATCTGCTCCAGGTGTGCTGTATCATGGCTGACCCTGCACTCTGACCCCAGCTTAGCTGGGATATGTGAAAAAAAAGAATTTCACTGTATATGTATAATGTGTGAAAAATAAATATAATTATTAAAATAGGCTAATATATATATAGGGTTAAATATGGCCAGGACATTTTCGTGACAGGTTTTGTGAGAATTACCCATGTAGAGTGTGTGATGAGAATTTCATGGACTGATTTAAACCTGTACCATGACTCCTGGAAGTGGCCAATCAGATTGGAGCTTGCAATTTTCAAAAGTGCTTTTTCATTTTTGTGTGCAACATGCATCAAACAGCAGTTAAGGGACTGTGAGCGATGTACAGGCTGAGACAAAAGAGCTACAAGAGTTTAAGTAACACACATTAATTAGACAATTAGCCAAACAGTATGTGTGATATATCACTATCGTATATCGATATATCATCTCAAAACTCACTCAGTTGTCTCTGAATAAATGTGACTTATTTGCTTGGAGATACTGTCATAATTTGGCATTAATTATGCAAATAGAGATTATGCCATTTTCATAAGCGTTCCCTTATTAATCACAGTGAAGGGCACAAACGCCCCTCTGGCACAAACAGCGTTGTGTTGAAGCATGATGGGTAATGTGAATGCAGCGAGTCGTTAAATGGGCTCAGAATGATTCACGTGGATGTGAGATGAGTGTGAGCTTCAGAGAAACATCATCACAGCATCAAAAGAGCTCAATCCTTCAATTCAGCCCTGTCACATACAGAAATGTGCTGCATTTTTCAATCCAACACGCCACTGACCTTATTCTGAACACAGAATAATTTATATTATTTTTTTTTTATTATATCATCATGTATCATCATCTATTTTTATTCTTTTGATATATATATACACTGGTGGCTAAATGTTTGGAATAATGTACAGATTTTGCTGTTTCGGAAGGAAATTGGTACTTTAATTCACCAAAGTGGCATTCAGCTGATCACAAAGTATAGTCAGGACATTACTGATGTAAAAAACAACACCATCACTATTTGAAAAAAGTCATTTTTGATCAAATCTAGACAGCAGCCATCACTCCAACACCTTATCCTTGAGTAATCATGCTAAATTGATCATTTGATACTAGAAAATCACTTGCCATTATATCAAACACAGTTGAGTTGCCACAGTATGCAATAGACTGGCATATCTTCAGGTCAATATTACATCTCCTCCTCACTGACCCTCAACACTGGAGCCCCACAGGGCTGTGTTCTCAGCCCACTCCTGTATTCCCTGTACACACATGACTGTGTGGCAACACACAGCTCCAATGCCATCATTAAGTTTGCTGATGATAGGACGGTGGTAGGTCTGATCACTGACAATGATGAAACAGCCTACAGAGAGGAGGTGCACACTCTGACACACTGGTGTCAGGAGCACAACCTCTCCCTCAACGTCAGTAAGACAAAGGAGCTTGTGGTGGACTTCAGAAGAAAAGACAGAGAACACAGTCCCATCACCATCAATGGAGCACCAGTGGAGAGAGTCAGCAGCTTCAAGTTCCTGGGTGTCCACATCACTGAGGAACTCACATGGTCCGTCCACACTGAAGTCGTTGTGAAGAAGGCTCATCAGCGCCTCTTCTTCCTGAGACGGCTAAGGAAGTTTGGAATGAACCACCACATCCTCACACGGTTCTACACGTGCACTGTGGAGAGCATCCTGACTGGCTGTATCTCCGCCTGGTATGGCAGTTCGCACCACCCACAACCGCAAAGCACTGCAAAGGGTGGTGCGAACTGCCATTGACTTCAGACACAGTAAGTGTCTCACTGGAACACACATTTGTGCTTTTTTTAAAAGAAAAGGAGTGTTGTAAGTCATGAAATGAAGCATTATGAGTGCTTAAAATACCATCAACTATATTAAAAATCATTGTTTCATGTGGTCTCAAAAATGGTTAATTGCCTTTATAAAACAACGGCAAAAGCAGTATGATAAAAAGGCATACATTTTCAATAAATAAATATATTTACTGATAATTCTCACAATAAACAATTCTTCCACAGAGCAAAAGAGTTCATTAGATTAACTACATGTTGTTTATTATGGTGCATTCATATAGAAGTCATCTGATGTGCTCTCACAGGTGTGTGTTTGTTTTACAACAGCTCGGGCTTATCCAATCACAATCCAGGCCGTTTTATAACGTGATCTTCACAGTAATCAAGCTGTGCTCTTGAGGTTTAACCTCGAGTAATTACTTCAGATCAAAAACACAAGTCCTCCTCTGATTTACACAGTTTGGACGTACACAGGAAATGAAGTAATGTACACCAGAGAAAGAGCAGAATAATAAAAGAGCCCTTGAGCTGTGATTCATCTGCTTCAGGGATTATAGAACACATGCTATTGATCTTCAAAGCTGTGAGAAAACAACATGTCTTTTACTATCGGAGATGCATGTGTCAACTGCGGAATACAGCATAAGTGATTCATCCTATGGAGGCAATAATTGGAGAAGTGCTGCAATACAAAAGTTTCAAATTTGCTTGTTATTCACCAATTCTCTGGTTGCCTACAAGATTTTTCCTTGATAAATGTACTCGATATGACAATGTGACAACAGCTGCCTGGTTATTTTTCATGCAAGTCCACAATTTCTACTGTATGTCACCTACACAGGCATCTACACGAGTAATGTCCTACTCCAAATGCACTGGAGTTCTTCTTCATGAATTCATATTTATTAGATTTCAAATGGGTTGGTGGCAGAGAAACTTTGCCCAGTTTGTTTAGTTTATGTTGACATGAAGCAGCATTAAGACACTGACGCAAATCAACTATATAAGTCAATACTTCCATACGCTTCTCTCAACTGAATAACAGTGGAAACTCTGAATTTCCCCAGATATAAATCTATAAATCTGAACATTTGTTTACACAAATTACTATCATTAATACAGCAGCTCTCATTGTGTTCTGTGTGTTCAGTGAAGGACTAATACAGTTTAATGGCCACTTTTAAAACACCCGCTGTTGAATAGAGAAGAGAACTGCGAATGTGGCTCTTTCCTCTCTGAAGAATTAAAATGTCAGGAGGAACACAGTAACTGCTGCTGGATTTGTGTGCTATTAACTAAAACACACGGTCTATGTTTAACCTGAGAATCTTTTAGCTGTGCATTTAACACTGCCCGGGCAAAAGCTTCCGTTGAGTCTTTTTGTTATGCATTCATTGTTTATGGTTGATTATTTGATCTGTCAGGCTCTAAATGTCATATTAGAAGATTTTGACCTGGATCGGTAACAGCTCTGATTCTGACGTTTTTAGACGAACCGAGTATCGGTCCGAGGAGCCCGATCCAAATCCCATACTGCGTGTTAGTCATGTTCGTTACTGTCGTTACCATTAAAGTACTCCATATGACTCATGCATTTTACTCAAAGCCATTTGAAGACATATGATAGATTTGTGTATTGTAAATTTTCTATTTTAGACCTCAGAGTGATGTGCAATATGTGAGCACTACACATGAACAAAATCTCAGATGAAGATGATCAATAGTTCGGTTTGCTTATAACATGCACTTTGAACGGTACCGGAGGAGCATTTCACCAGACGTGATCTAGCCTACATAGAGACACTTACAGGACTTCCTGGAGTGTTCAGAGTGTCAAAATAAAAGCCAGAGTGTTTTAAAGTTAAAGGTGCACAAACAGAAATATATTACTATTAAAATAATAATAATAATAATAATAATAATAATAATCATAATAATATATATATATATACAGTAGGTATGTCCTGTATTATTATTACAGTTTTACCACAATTATCATTGTTAAAATATGATGTAGTAAAGCAATGCTAAATTTCGTGGTTATTATGGTTTAACTATAGGTACTGTAGTAAAACCATGGTTCATTTTTGTAAGGGAAGGATAAAGGTATTGCAAGGGAACTATTTCATTTATTTATTTTTTTAACCCCTTTTCTCCCAATTTGGAATGCCCAATTCCCACTACTTACCAGATCCTCGTGGTGGCGCAGTTACTCGCCTCAATCCGGGCGGCGGAGGACAAGTCTCAGTTGCCTCCGCTTCTGAGACCGTCAATCCGTGCATCTTATCACGTGACTCATTGTGCATGACACTGCAGAGACTCACAGCATGTGGAGGCTCATGCTACTCTCCACGATCCACACACAACTTACCACACGCCCCATTGAAAGCGAGAACCACTAATCTATAAACATGCCGACAGTTTAACTAACAAGATTCCCTTCAACTGTTGCTTCAGCATGACAGTAGTTGACCTGAAGGAGAAAACTGAGCATAGAATAAGACTAGTGTCCGATGATTCGCAATGCTGAGAATGCATCGTCTATTTATCATGAACTGCGTTCCAAAATATTTCGGAACTCACCACGTAAAATCAAGCTTGCGTAGCTAGAAGCATAGAATATATTGCAGGCCTATTTATGAGCAAAAGTGTGATGCAACACTACACCCTGAGTACCCATCAAGCTCTATGTACATTCTTCCACTGCTATAGTTTGAATGCCTGAATGCATTAGAATGGACTGCAGTTGTAAATATCAGCGCTCAGATCAATAAAGGGCAGCTGATGCTTCGTCTTTGAAGTGCCTCCAACCACTCGGAGCACAGCGGTCACCAGCACAACCAGCACATTTATTTTCCTGCCTGTTTATTTTAGCTTCCATGTCATTATTGTGGAGCATGCTCTGTAAGACACAGATCAACTCTAGTGGACACAAACCAGAGCCTAAAATGAACTCTTGCCAAGAGATAAACAGCAATTGGCTTTGGCGAGTAAATAAAATAGAGTTACTTGCTAGTGGCCTGTGACAAGGAGGAGGGCGTGGCCAGGCTGTGATAGAGCACGGCTGGCACTGAATCAGATGATCAGTGGGAGGGCGAGATAAGGGGCAGCCGGAGGCACCAGTTGGAGAGAGAGAGATGCATGTGGCTGCGTTGTGTGTGTGTCCTTATGTTTTTTGTTGGTTTAAGTTTATGTTGTCCATTAAACTTTATGTTGATTGTTCAGCCGGTTCCCGCCTCCTCCCTGCCCAACCGTTACCTGTTACAGTGGTGCCGACACCCGAAAGGGAGGAAGGATGCGCTGTCGCAGAGTCCTCGCCGCTGCCATCTGCCAGGGGAGCAGCCGCGGCTGTCTGCCTGGGGACGGAGGGGTCGCTGACGTGCGGGCGTCTGCCAGAGGGCAGAGGAACGGTTGAGGACCGGGCGACAGCGCGTTTGGGAGCCGGCGAGCAAGTTCTTCTCTCTCTCCTCTCTCTCTCTCTCTGTGTCTCCGCTCGCCCTTTCCCTCTCCCCACGCCTCCCCTCGTCTCTCTCCCAGGTTCACAGGAGGTGGGGTGGACCACCGGCTGACAGAACTGCCGGAAGGGCAGCGTCTCCCCCCCAGAGATGGGGGGGGGGGGGAGGAGGAGTTAGTCAGACCAGTGGTGCCCCAGCCTGAATAGGGTGGGAGAGGAGTGTGACGAGGAGGAGGGTGTGGCCAGGCTATGATGGAGCACGGCCGGCGCTGAATCAGCTGATCAGTGGGAGAGCGAGATAAAGGGCAGCTGGAGGCACTGGTTGGACAGAGAGAGAGACACAAGCGGCCGTGTTGTGTGTGTGTCCTTATGTTTTATATTGGTTTAAGTTTATGTTGTCCATTAAACTTTATGTTGACTGTTTAGCCGGTTCCCGCCTCCTCCCTGCCCAGCCTTTACCTGTTACATGGCCTCATTTCACATCTGCATTACCTCAGCTCCACAGACATTTCCTTATTCAATGAAGTGTCAATACAGTGCTCGACTCACCAAAAACAGTTTCCCACATAACAGGGAATGTTCCAACAATTTCTGTTACAATGTTGTTATAATAACGTTACTGGAACATCCGTATGGCATTATTAACATTAAAAGGATGTTCCTTATTACGCTTGTAGAGTCTTATTATGTTTTCAGCACGTTTTCACATTTTTCAGGAATGTTTTCAGGAATGTTATGTAAACATTTAACCTCCTAAGACCCGAGCATGACCGCTGTGTGCATTTTTAATTTCCCTTTTTGATTTGTAACTAGTAGCACCTAATAAACATGCAAAAACAAAATTCTAAAGCAAAATTAAAAACTGATGTCCTCATATGTGGACAGAGGGACTAAGGTACATTTTATAACATGCACTTTGAACGGTACCGGAGGAGCATTTCACCAGTCGTGATCTAGCCTACATAGAGACACTTACAGGACTTCCTGGAGTGTTCAGAGTGTCAAAATAAAAGCCAGAGTGTTTTAAAGTTAAAGGTGCACAAACAGAAATATATTACTATTAAAATAATAATAATAATAATAATAATAATCATAATAATATATATATATATTAAATAAAATATAACAAAATTTATATTAAAATTGTGAAATGACCCACAGATGTGTTATAGTTGAAAAGTATTCAAAATAACTATAATAAAGTCCCATTTTCCACATATGTGGACTTCATGTTTATCAGTGCGCTGATGCGTGAAAAATGAATGGATTTTTTTAAAGCGGCGATATCAAATGAAACTAGAGATGCTACTCTTTACAACCAAACAGGTTTCAATGAAAAAACGTAGGCGTTTCTTACCAGAGGCACTTTTGTTGGCGCTGCGCCCGTAGAAGCGCTTCACGGAAATCAACGTCACGCTGTTGTGTCACGTGACGCTGATGCGCCCGAAGTTTAACCCTTAAATGACAGTATAGAGTATAGTGAAGCCAAAATACATCGTCCACTTATGTGGACATGGGGTCACGCAAGGTTAAATAACATTCTACTGATGATCCTAAAATAACTTTTTTATAATTAAATAAAAAAAAAAATTGTATTTAATATTTAATGTCAATGGAACATACCTACATGTATAACGTTATTAGACTAATGTCCAATTAAGATATTTTAGAAAGTTTTCCAATTTTAGGAATATTGTTATAGCATTTAAATAAAAAAATTTTTATAACATTAAAAAAAACTGGATGTTATCATTTTCCCACAACCGCAATGTAATGTCTGGAAAACGTTTTAAGAAAATCAGTTTGTTAGCTGGGAAAGAGGGCTAATTTTTGTGTGTTTCAACAAAACAAAACACATTCTCTCGAGTGTTCGTGAGTCTGATTTCTTAACAAGCTTGCAAAAGAAATAAACACGAATTTACAGCAGCAATTCTGACCTTGAATTTTCAGGAATTGAGAAGTGACACAGAGAGAGAAAGACAGAATAAAAGAGTGACGGAGATGAGAGACGGAGCATGAGAAAACATGTGTGTGTGTGTGTGTGTGTCACAAGACTCATCGCTGATTGAATTAGTCAGTAAAGCAGATTTACTGAAGCAGAGGGAATGTGTCTGTCTGTATTTGCTCTGTTAACACACACTCACATATAGACACATACACAGAGCCAGATAGTCTCTGACTGTAAAGTTCACACTGCAGCTTATTCTGACCAAGAACTGCCCACTTCGACAGGAAGAGACCGCTTGACTGACATGTAAAGCGACCAACCACAGGTTGCTTTGTTTTTACATATGGGTGGAATTAATTGAAAGAGTTGATAAAACAATAACAAAGCCACATGGGGAAAAAATCTAAATTTGAATAATTGCACAGCAGTGTTGTTCCATGACCAGCTGTACAGAAATTGTATATAGACTTTGTAATCAGAATGTCTGTCCATCAAGAATTAACCAGCACTGATTATTCCACAAATGCAACTCTGTAAACAAAGTGTAACATTGTGCGCAATGTGCTTTAATACAACGAACATGATGGTTTAAAGCTGAAGTGTGTAACTTGTTACGTGTTAAAATACTTCATATGCAGTGAGCCATTCGTAGGTTAAGTTTCTAGAAAACTGTAAACACTGTGTCTCTGTGGTGCTATGAAAATTCCTCTGTTTTGTTTGTTTTGAGCGACCCGTCTCATGAGAGACAATAACATTGACTCAACCAATGGCGTGAGATGGGGGCGGGACTCTCTGTTTGTTTGATCAACAGCAGATTACGAAAGCTGTTTGAAAACAAACGTATATTTTTGCAATTCCGTTCGGTGGCGCAGAAGTGACACACTTCAGCTTTAACAATGTTCAACAATTTGAACTAATGCAATATGAGGGAATGTGCAATAATACTGAGGGGGGAGTTATCTCAAATCATCATCAAAACATCGTTATAAATGGTGCTTGTGAGGCAAAGCATCATTATTATAATCTCACATACTTATTATTATTCTTCAGTAAACTTTTTTGGCACCTAACTCGCCCCGCACCGTTTTTTTCAGACTCACAAATGAGGTGTCAAAATGACCGGCCTATTAGGGACACATGTGCTATGACTTTTCTAAGGGATGGGGGGCTACGGTGCACCCCTGGGGGGCAATAAATGTCTCAAAAAGTCCTATAAGGTACTATGGGAAGGGATTTTTTTTCCTACTTTATATTAAGCAGCCAATAAGAATCACTCTGGTTACTGGCTAGCCATGGCATAGCAACAATTTAGAGCACCCTAGCAACCAGCCCTATTGACTTCCGTTAAAAATGGCTGAGAGGGATATCTTCTGATTAGAATGTCCTAGAGACATGAGAGTTGGCTTGTTTTACTTTGGTGAGCAATCAGTCTTCAAGTATCTACTTGGAAACTACTTAGCCATGCCCTAGCAACCATTTAGAGCACCCTAGCAACCAAACCACATTGACTTCCATTCAAAATCGGTTAGATGGGTATCTCAGGATTAGAATGTCGTAGAGACTTCATTGTTGGCTTGTATGACTCAGGACAGCAAGCAGTTTTCTTAGTATCACCCTGGCAACTGCCTAGCTACCAGATGGGGTTACCCTAGCAACCAAGTAAAAAAACACATAGCTCTGCACCAGAACATCGTAGACACTTCCAGGGTGGCTCATTTGACTCAGGCTGGCAAGGAGCCTTTTGAGTATCACCCTGGTAACTCCCTAGCAACCAGATGGAACACCCTAGCAACCGTGGAACAACACCAATATCTCTGCACCAGAACATCCTACTGTCATGGGGGTGGCCTCATTCAACTTGGACATTGAGGTGATGAATTTTGCCATGGCAAGTACCACTTAAGTTTTCTTCAGGAAATGTACATTGTTTTATATATTATTTTTAAATTTATGGTTGTTTATATACCATATTGTCACCTTTACTATTCTCATTGTATACTAACCCTAACTGCCTGCAGAGAAGAGCACATTACATCTCTCTCTCTCTCTCTCTCTCTCTGTCTCTATCACTCTCTCACTCTCTCTCTCTCTCTATCACTCTCTCTCTCTGTCTCTAACTCTCTCTCTCTCTCTCTCTGTCTCTAACTCTCTCTCTGTCTCTAACACTCTCTCACACTCTCTCTCTATCACTCTCTCTCTGTCTCTAACACTCTCTCACACTCTCTCACTCTCTCTCTCTGTCTCTAACACTCTCTCACACTCTCTCTCTCTCTCTCTGTCTCTAAATCTCTCTCTCTCTCTCTCTGTCTCTAACACTCTCTCACACTCTCTCTCTATCACTCTCTCTCTGTCTCTAACACTCTCTCACACTCTCTCTCTCTCTCTGTCTCTAACACTCTCTCTCTCTCTCTCTCTGTCTCTAACACTCTCTCACACTCTCTCTCTATCACTCTCTCTCTATATCACTCTCTCTCTCTGTCTCTAACACTCTCTCACACACACTCTCTCTCTCTCTCTCTCTGTTTCTAACACTCTCTCACTCTCTCTCTCTCCCTCTGTCTGTCTCTAACACTCTCTCACACTCTCTCTCTCTGTCTCTAACACTCTCTCACTCTCTCTCTCTCTCTCTCTCTCTCTGTCTCTAACACTCTCTCACTCTCTCTCTCTCTCTCTCTCTGTCTCTCTGTCTCTAACACTCTCTCACACACTCTCTCTCTCTCTCTCTGTCTCTAACACTCTCACTCTCTCTCTCTATCTGTGTCTGACACTCTCTCTCTCTCTCTCTGTCTCTAACACTCTCTCACTCTCTCTCTCTCTCTCTGTCTCTAACACTCTCTCACACACTCTCTCTCTCTCTCTCTCTGTCTCTAACACTCTCTCTCTCTCTCTCTCTCTGTCTCTAACACTCTCTCACACTCTCTCAATTCTACAAACTGGCACAAGTTAATTGAATATTCTCAAAGTGAAATGACACGATTTACACGCTTGCTGATGGATGATTTTAAAATGGCACACTAAAGCAGAACTAAAGAATATTATTTTTACATTCAATAAACTCATTGAGCTGAACAGCATCTCGTACAATCTGCCAATCCCGCAGCAGGACAAGGCTGTCCTTTGCATACCTGCTCGAGGGAACCAATGGCACACAGGGCAGGCGGGGCTTTTGAGTGAAATCTGCAGTAATTTCATGAATGACTGCACAGCAATTACACAAATTGAC
>NC_059366.1:46760000-46765000 GCF_019703515.2 Myxocyprinus asiaticus | reverse complement strand
GAACACCAGCAGCAGACAGACATCATGCACATCAACATGAACGATGTCACAGCGAGTGGCGCATTTCACAAACACATCACAATCACAGCCTCAAAACTCAGATGCTAATATAACCTTCGGGGCTGGAGAAACAAACCAACTATTCAGTTAGTGGGGTGGTGGAGGTTTTAATGGGAAATGTAAGTGCAGCGTAGTTCTAGCGGGAAGACTAGCAGCTGTACATCATCGCACTATTAGCTAGTTAACTCCTCGCCAATCCTGTGTCAGCCATCGCTTTATAAGTCTGCTCACAATCTATCACATTGCGTTTCAGTGTGCTAACACGGCAACCTCCACCACCCCACTACCACCAGTTGAGTCCCGTCCTGCACAGGGGTAGGCTCCTCGCCCCTGCCTCCTATCTCCGGCAGGATATGACGGTTCCGAGTACAACTTCTTAGGACCACCAGACGGGGCTTACGCCAAAGAGAGACATTACATTTCTGTTTTATATTCATCAAATAAATGTCATCTTAAATTTCACTCAAGTCTGCAAGTCTTCCTGATAGACATACAATTCTCAAATTAATTGAGAGACGCCACTTCTCGGAGAGTGTTATTTTCATGATGATAGCTTGCTGTCCTAAATAGCGAAAAACAGTCTGCATGGTAAAACCCTCTGCAAGAAGTTCCATCTCTTTAATGCTTTAAGTTTAGTCTTTTTATGCACTTTTGTTACAGCAAAGAGCTGCATCAACAATACATTACAAGATTACACAAGTGCCGATTTAAAGTTAAAAATGTTCTAATTATCAACTTGTTTCTTACATAAACCTTTCGATTCACTTCCGAAGACATTCATTGATCGACTGGAGTCGTGTGGATTACTTTTATGTTGCCTAAATGTGACTTTTGGACCGTCAAAGTGCTGGTACCCATTTACTGGCATTATAAGGACCTGACAGAGCTCTATCTTCTTCTAAAAATCTTAATTTGTGTTCTGTTGAAGAAAGAAAGTCACACATCTGGGATGGCATGAGGGTGAGTAAATGATGAGAGAATTTACATTTTTGGGTGAACTGTCCCTTTAAGACTCAGAGTATGTGTTTGATAAGCTTGTATTTTTTTTATTTTATTTTTTTTGGGGGGGGGATTTTTCCCCTTTTCCTCCCAATTTGGAATGCCCAATTCCCAATGCGCTCTAAATCCTCGTGGTTGCATAGTGATTTGCCTTAGTCCAGGTGGCAGAGGACAAATCCCAGTTGCCTCCGTGTCTGAGACAGTCAACCCGCGCATCTTATCACGTGGCTTGTTGAGCGCGTTGCCAAGGAGACATAGCGTGTGTGGAGGCTTCACGCCATCCACCGCGGCATCTGCGCTCAATTCACTATGCGCCCCACCGAGATTATAGCGACCACGAGGAGGTTACCCCATGTGACTCTACCCTCCCTAGCAACCGGGCCAATTTGGTTGCTTAGGAGACCGGGCTGGAGTCACTCAGCACGCCCTGGGATTCGAACTAGCGAACTAGCGAACTCCAGGGGTGGTAGCCAGCGTATTTTACCACTGAGCTACCCAGGCCCCTGATAAGCTTGTATTACATCTTTTATTAAACAACTGGACATGCAAATATATGCACACTTGTGAAGTGTTATCAAATAAAAGTGATTGTGAAATTTTTATTCTCTGTCATGCATCTCATGCACATTTGATTTCAATAACACATCTGCTCTGTGAGGTCTGCATGCAAAGCTCTTCAGCATACATCGGGTGTGATTTTGCTGCAGGCCGCATCACTTGACACGTCGCTTCTGTATCGAGGTCAGCGTGAGGCTCCGCTGTTCAAACATAATGTCCTACTATAGCCATGATGTCATCTGATGTTTACGCTGCGGGTTTGTTTCTTATCTGCATAGCTGTTCTAATGCGACCCCTCAGGATTCAAACACAAGTAATTACTCACACGGCTCTTTGGATAACATTGTTTTTAATTCAAGGAATAGTTAACCCAAAACTTTTTATTCTGTCCATTTTTACATACTCTCACTCTCCAAAACGGCATGCTTCAAAATATAGGTTAGGAAGAAGTACAGTAAATGAGTAAACAATGACAGAACTATTGTTTCACTATTTCTGGCAGGCCTTATTAGACATCAACTTCACAAGAGAACAAAAACAGGGTCTGATCGGTCAGGCCATTCAGCTCTTTCAGCCCAATATAAGGTGTATATATCCTCCAAGTGGCCCAAAGCAACTCTACACCTCTCTCTCTCTCTTCTCTTGCTCTTTTCATGAATGTATTATGAGGAGTAACACTTTTTGTCTACACAGCATCAAAGAGGCTGTCTTTATGATGTACAGTAATATAATCCAGCGCACCTGTACTGCAGTTTTAACTCTGGACATCGATTATGAATGTGAGTATCTCATGGAGGGGTGAGAAATTCTGATCTGATGTCTTTACCAAAGATTTACTGATGATTCTGTTAATGATAACAGAAGGCTATTTGTGTCTTACACTTCAGAAGTGTTTAGTCAGGTAAGCAAAAAATGTGCTTCACCTGGAAACATCTCAAAGAACTTGTTTTTCTGGTTAGTTAAAAAAGTTTTAATGCTGAAGTGTGTAACATTTTTCACCTATCCCAGATTAATAAGCAGAGACAACTATGAGTAAGCCATTCATAAGTTAATTTTCTCAAACTTTAAACATTGTTTAATCACTTTGAGTGACCCGTCCAGCCCGACAATGTTCATTTTAACAATTCCGTTTGGTGGCGCTAGTGGTGCAGAAGTTACACACTTCCGCTTTAATGTCTGAATTAACCTGATTTACTATGTAACGTTACACCAACAAAAGTAACATGTAACATTTTACAATAAGGTTCTATGTTAACATAAGTTAATGCATGTGGGAGCATGACATTTGTTACAGCATTTATTAATCCTGGTAATAAAAATACATACTCTTGTTCATTGTAAATATATGTAAGTTCATAATTCATTCATTAATGTTAGCATATACCACATTTAATGCTAAAAATGTTTATGTAGAAATCCACATTAATCAGATGAAGTTAATTGTTAGTTCATGTTAACCTTTAGAACCTTTTAATAAAGTGTTGCCGTAGTTTTAAAGGGTAAAATAAGTTTGAAAAAGCTTCCTAAGGTAACAACAGCAAACTTATACTTTTACAGTATTTACTTCAGCAAGTAAAAACCACAGAGATGGACATTAGTTGGAGTAGATGCCATATTTAAATTGACAAATAAAAACGAGCCTGTAAGCGAAAGACATACAGTAGATCACTATTTTTCACAACCCATGAGTTATTTTTTCCACTGCAGTTTTTGGAAAGATGTTTTGTAGCATGATCAAATGACACCAAGGAAATTACAAGCTACTGAATGGAGCAGGATCAGAAATTTTAGAGGAGTTCAGAGCAAAAATGCCACTGGAAATGACAAAAATGCCCCAGGAATTCAAAATGTGGGGGCAAAAAATGTCCTCGTAATTTTAGACGTGTCACATATGATATAGTTCTTAATATTGTCCTAGTTATTCATATTATGGCATAACATAGGCATTGATGTTGATGTAACTCTTAGGGTAAGAGGTATTAAATCCTCAATCTTCAGAATTTGTATTAATGAATCGATTAAATTGAAAAAGTTTTTGATATGAACGGGAGAGACACTGGTTATATGCTAAATGGGTAGAAAAAAATATGCCTTCATTATGGTAAAAAAATGCACATCCAAGGGTGCGTATATTGCTAATGTTAATGTAAATGTTAATTTCTGACACTGGAATGGACTGTACGTCTATCCCGCACAGCCTCATTTTCATTCATGTCAAATTAAACGTCATCTCCCCTCCTGACTAAGATCAATGCCCGATTGTTATTTTCAAGCTATATTTCTTTGCTTTTTGAGTACAGCTAACTGACTAACGTTCATAAATCAATCTTTAACATATTGAACTAATTGAACTAACTGAACTAACTAACAACCGTTAACTAATTTAACTAATAAAGAACCCAACACACAGAAAACGACTTCCTAATGCTCGGTTCTGTTGTGTAAATAACATAATTGTAATTACTTTCACATTCATTACAGTAGTGATTTTCAGAAACAGAACTAAAGCTCCAGTGTTGAGCCCATACTGTAACTAAATGGGTCATTACGCCTCTCCACCAGTCAAGTCTTATGATTATAACTCCACAGTGACCTGACCTCATTTCAGGCTTCTGTGTGACACATGGTGACCTTTATGTTTCTGCAGGTGTCATCTTTAATTTTGAACAAACTCAACAGTGCCATCCCACTGACTCACCAAACAAACATTCAGTTTGTTATAACACAGTTTGTGTCTGTGCTCAGATTCAGCTGTATCATATCTCTGGATTTCCATAATCCTCATTAATTAACCAATTAAACAGCAAATTATATAATTGGCAGGTTTTTCTTCCAGCAGTCTGTTTGTTCCAGCTGATCAGTCATATTGTTGCAGGAACTGGATTTGAAATGATCTTCGTTTTTTATAGTCTGTTCATTAAATAAATGGGTTTAAAATGTAATGAATGATGAATTTTTTCTGTGTGTGACCCTTAATCAGACCACCTATAGAAATATGGGCAGGTATTTAATATCTCTGCTATAAGGTCTTTTTACAATACAACATTTCCATTGAGTCCAACATAAATTTAAAGTGCAATATGTAGATTAGTATTCATGCTGTCTGTACAACCTCATATGTTCAATATGCAGATTCACTGTTTTCATATATTATAACTATATTATATATATTCCTTTTTTCATGTTCATGCTGCCTGTACAGACCCATACCTCTTTGTTCATACTCATTCCCCTTTGCATATTTGCATATTTAATAACTCTCTAAACATATACTGTTAATAAGCATACTATTCTGTAAAGATTATATTCTTGTAATAGCTAATATATAATTATGTGAGTGCTGGAAGATGCAAGTCAAATTTCTTGTGTGCACGAGTATACTT
>NC_059366.1:46725000-46757500 GCF_019703515.2 Myxocyprinus asiaticus | reverse complement strand
AGTCGTAATGACTGTTTTCCGATTCATTTAGTGATTAATAAAGGACATTTTTACTTTCAAATACCCTTTTGTCATTTCCAAACGCGTTTTCAGCTGTTTTGTCCCCTTTTGCGCCCCGTTGTTTTAGTTTCATTTTCCAGCGCTGTCACCATAGCAACGAGCGACAACATCTCGGCTGACAGCATGATGTGATCAATATAACACCGTTTCCCGACAGTATGTGTGAATATTGGACTGTAAGAGTTGATCAATGAAACACTGTGTGATGACAGACCAGAGGAAAGACATTAATGATCTGCATTTGAGCCTCAACTGTGAAGAAAAGACTGTACAAGCACAAACTGATCCATCAGACACATCACACATGATGTTTATGAGCAGGAGAGCTTTGAAAGGCATATCAGACTCTCTTTTAAACATGACACATTTAAAGGTATTTCTGTTTATATGCATGCCATGTCATTTTCAGCATAGTATAATTGTGAATCACAGATTCTCTCTGTTGTTGTAGAGTTTGTATCTGGAGGGTAATGAGATCTTCAGTCTACCTGAGTGTCTGTTTAACAGTTTACCATCTTTAGTCTGGTTGGATCTGAGGAATAATCAGCTCACAAGACTTCCTGTCGGTGTCGGTGAACACAGGTGAGTGTGTAAAGAAACATTCCTGGTTAAATAAAAGTTGTTTTTTATTATTATTGTAAGTACATAATTGGCAACATGTTTGTTTGTTTGTTCAAACTGAGAGACAAGCAAAAAATGGTGTTCTTTAGTAATCGACAGCATGCCACAGACGGTCCATAGAGTTTAAAGGTATTTTCCAGTTTCAGTACAAGTTCATCTCGTCCCTCCTTTTCTTTAAAAAAGCACAAATGTGTGTTCCAGTGAGACACTTACAATGGAAGTCAATGGGGTCAATTTTTGGAGGGTTTAAAGTCAGAAATGTGACGCTTATAATGTAATAAAAGCACTTACATTAATTCTATTAAAACTCATGTATTATTTGAGCTGTAAAGTTGTTTAAATTGTCTTTTACAGTCATTTTAGTGTTTTCAGTGTTATGTCGCCATGGCAACAGAGTTGTAAAATTGTCTATAACTTTACACAGATGTGATTAGCAAGTGATTTTAAGATATTGTTGACTTTTGTATGATTGCTAATGTTCCTCATTTGTAAGTCGCTTTGGATAAAAGCATCTGATTAAATGTTAGCAAACAAAAATACTGATACTTTCCCCCTTTTGTGTTAAAGGTGCTTGAAAACTTTACTTTTGGAGGGTAATCCAATAACTGAACTGCCAGCAGAACTGGGTACGTAGAAAAATGTGTTCTTCAGCAGTGCTTCTTAACTGGTTTTTACATTGGACATCGAGTGGCCAAAACAGTAGCAAAATTGTGTATTGTATCTGAAAATGTAAACATTGAAATATGCAACAAAATGCAAAATTACTAACATGATTTCTTAGGCAGAATAAGAACATTTAAGCAGAAGTGTAATGTACCTGTGAACTGTTTTCTTTTACATTTTGTGGTTTTGTTCATGATTTTTTAGGATGAGTTCATGTCACACACAGTGTTGTGTGTAATTTGATTATAAAGTAAGGAACTAGATTTTTTTTTCTTTTAAAAAATTAGTGTTATGCATTCCTTTTTACATTTATGTCATCAGAATACAGTAACTGACTTTCAGTTAAAAAGTTACAAACCCTTACAAAAAATCGAAACTAGCCGCAAATTTTCCACTCATTATTTTCACATGCAAATGAGTTTGTGATTCGCCGCAAATGTTTGCCAGAAGTTTGCAGCTCTTCACCGGTAGTGGTGAACCTCTGGCAAACCTTTGGCAACAATAGGCAGTTTGTCGCAAGTTTGCTGCAGAGCTCATTTGCATGTGAATATTATCAGTGGCGAGTTTGCGGCAAGTTTGCAGTGAACTCTTAATTTTTGTAAGGAAGTTAAATTACTTTTAAGGGTTACATATTTTGCAAAATAATATTATTTATGGGTAGCTCAGTGGTAAAGACGCTGGCTATGACCCCTGGAGTTCGCTAGTTCGCTAGTTCAAATCCAGGGCGTGCTGAGTGACTCCAGCCAGGTCTCCTAAGCAACCAAATTGGCCCGGTTGCTAGGGAGGGTAGAGTCACATGGGGTAACCTCCTCGTGGTCGCTATAATGTGGTTCTCGCTCTCAGTGGGGAGCGTGGTGAGTTGTGCGTGGATGCTGCGGAGAATAACGTGAAGCCTCCACACACGCAATGTCTCCACAGTAATGCGCTCAACAAGTCACGTGATAAGATGCGTGGATTGACGGTCTCAGACGCGGAGGCAACTGAGATTCATCCTCCGCCATCCGGATTGAGGCGAGTCACTACACCACCACGAGGACTTAGAGCGCATTGGGAATTGGCCATTCCAAACTGGGTGAAAATTATGTTCATACAATATGCAAATCTGTTTGCGTTTCAGTGAAAAGTGTTGTAGAAAGTAACTGTTTCACAAATTGTAATCTGATTACAATTTTAGAGAAGTAATTAGTCATTTGTAGTGCAATTATTTTGAGTAATTTAACCAACACTACACAACCTGTCCATGTTGGCATCAGTCTAATTTAACAAGCTTCTACCAATGAAATTGCACAGCAAAAAAATATGGAAAGCGTTTTTTCCCTCTATTTTTAACATTGTTTATTTTGCTTTCGTAACTATCCATGATTATATGGTTAGTTGTATTTAAAGTAATATTTCACCCAAAAATGAAAGTTCTCTCATCACTTACTCACCCTCATGCCATCCCAGATGTGTGTGACTTTCTTTCTTCAGCAGAACACAATGAAGATTTTTAGAAGAATATTTCAGCTCTGTAGGTCCATACAATGCAAGTGAATGGGTGCCAACATTTTAAAAACCTTCCGGCCCGCCTGCCGGCAGGTCTTCTCCACCTTCTCGGACCTAGGAGGGAGACAAGGGGAGGGAAAAACAACAACAAAAAAGAGAGGGAAAGGCCAACATGGAGCAACAGCGGGAGAGAGAGAGGAGAGAGAGAGAAAAACAAAAAACGTACTCGTCGGTTCTCTGATACGCCATAGCCTGGTCCTCGGTCACTCCTCCACCCTCTAGTGGATGACAGCCGCTCCTCCCTCTGGCCCCTGGCGGACGGAACGCCCCGCCGCATTTTGGTGGATGGTAGGGTTCTCCTTCGCCCCGGCCGGTGGTCGGCAGTGAGCCCCTCCCTGCTCACGGATGGCGGTCTTCTCTTTGACCCCACTGTGTTTTAGCGGCCGGTAGGGGTCTCCTTCGGTCAGTAAGGAGCCCCTCCTCCCCTCGCTGTCGGCGGACGTTCCTCCACATTCAGGTGGCCGGGCTCCTCCGTCCCCTGGCGGATGGCCGCGGCTGCTCCTTTGGGGTGGATGGAAGCGGAGAGGACTATACTACGGTGCATCTGTCCTCCTTCCTGGGCTTCGGCACCAATGTAACAGGGTAAAAGGGAAAGGAGGAGGCTAGAACCAGACGAAGCATCAAAGTAATATTTAATTAAACAAAAAGACACAAACATAAACACATACAGGGCAGCTGCCTGTAGCTCTCTCTCTCTCGAACTGCCGCCTCCGGCTGCCTTTATCCCTCTCGTCGGCTTGATTAGGCCCCGCCCTCCTCCTTGCCACACACTTATATATTGTTCTGTTTCTCACCCACACCTATCATATCACTTCTGAAGACATGGATTTAACAACTTTTTATGTTTACTTTTATGATTATGATCTTTTATGATTACTTTTTTGGTTCCTTTATTTGATTTTTGGAGCTGCGATGTTCTGGTCACCATTCACTTGCATTGTATGGACCTACAGAGCTTCATTTATGTTCTGCAGAAGAAAGAAAGTCAAACACATCTGGGATGGCATGAGGGTGAGTAAATGATGACAGAATTTCCATTTTTGGGTGATCTATCCCTTTAATTATTTGCATTTAGGATTGTTTATTCCTTGCTGTCCGCAACCCTATCAGATCAGAGCTAAAACCCATTTTTGGGTCGTGACCCACCAGTTGAGAAGCACTGCTCTGCAGAATGTGATTAACCACATATTTACTTCCCCACCGCTCTTCTATTGCAGGTCATGTGATCACATTGAAGGCCCTGAGCTTGAGGAATTGTCCGATCATGTTTCCTCCTCCAGATATCATTGATCAGGGCCTGGCACAGATTCTCCACTACCTGCGCAGCATCATGGCAGAACGGCACGTCAGCACGCGCAACTCTGAGCGAGGTGAGGCTGCCAACTGAAGGTGAAAAATACCTGAGAACAACGTGTGTGTGTGTATGTGTGTGTCCTGCCATCTGTGGCTTTGCATAAAAAGAGTGGCCTGCTTCAAAAATAGCTCCTTGCCCTGGTTCTGCTCGACTGGTGTGAGTCCTGTTTCCGTGGAGACGGTGCATGCTGCTCAGCTGGATTTTGGCGCAGCACGACGCTCACGTGTTCGGTCCAATGACAGCGATCAATAACCCGCGGCACACCTCGTTCACACCACGTGGTCAGATGTTATCTTGGACTCATTAGACTAGCAACTCAGCTATAATTGGATTATTGAGGAATGATGCTGAAATCTTAATTTGGTTTCAAATGAAAATCAAATTACAAACAGGAGTGTAGCTTGATTGCATAAGGAGCACTGGTAAACGGATTTGGCCAAAACTCTCTGTTTGTGGCCTGACAGCTTCTCACACTGAAGTGTGTCATTTGATGGATATTTCTATAAGCAATATATTTACAGTTCGTAATGACATACCTTTCAACCTCGTCAGTGCTTTACATCATAATTAAAAAAGACATTTTTGCAGGGAGAAGTGATTGGTGTTTGCACATGCAAAACCCCCCACCATGATGCTACGATATTGTGGACGGTATTCTGCCCAAGTCTCCATGATATTCTGGTCTCTAGATATGGCTCGTGTATGACTTTTAATCACGTGCAGTATATAAAATATAGATATCTATGATTAAATTTTCACTAGTTCCATGCTAATTCTTCAGGTCAGTAATTACATTTGCACTAGAACAAACTTGATATAAAAAATGCCTTCATTACTCGCTGAAATACCCATTCTTGATATCAAAATGATATCCGGAGTTTTAACTAGTAAGTCATCACTTTTGAATACTGCATTTTCACTAGTAGAATTTCCCAATGATCTGTCAATCACTCCTGTTCAACACACAATTAATTTCCAAATGCATACTGTATATCAGCTATGTACTTGTTACTAGTAACATGTTTTCATTTTTATATGAATAATTACAAATATGCATTCCTGACATCAACCGCTGAATTATAACTTGTACAATTGCACATTTTTTATATCTGTAATTATGTCAACATGTTAGATTTGGAATTTCAGATATCTGGACATTTATTCCAGATATCAATAAACTGAAAAGTAATTAAAGATATTGTAATCGTTCTGAAATTAACATTGCCACTATTGAAAATTAAATTACAGATATCAAAGCTTAGCATTTTCATTAGTAATTCCATTGTTGATATCAGGATTGTGCGTTTGCAACAGAAACAATAACAAAAAAAAAAACATTTTTACTTACTGTACATATCTGATTGGTGTATTTGGAATTTAAATAAAAAATAATGTCTGATCTGTAACCTGTAGTGTATAGATATACAGACATAGAACCTGCATAGATATCTGTAATCTGAAAGATATCTGTTATTATCTAGTGAACATTTACTTGTGGAAATGTAGTTACAGATATCAACAAATTATGTTTTTTACTACTTAAAAAAATATATCAGCACTCGAAAAAATATTTTAAGATTTATGCTTTAAATTTTATAACAAAATTGCATCAAATTTAACTGAGTAATCTTTAATAAATTAAAAAACTATATGTTTTATTGATTTTATTTAGTTAAATATTACACAATTCAATTTGATGGAATTTTGTTATCAAATTAAAATGCAGAAATCTTAAAAATAGGCTTATATATATATATATATTGGAGTGAAGAATGGGTATTTCTGCCAGTAATTAAATAATTGTTTTATATCAACAATTTACATTTTTGATATTGTAAAATTAATTACTGATTTTTAAATTGAGCATTTTTACTAGTAGAAATTCCATTCCTGATATCAAGAATATTAGCATTTTATCTAGTGAAAATTTCAATATAAATATCTATCATTTATTTCCTGCACGTGATTAAATGTCAAAAGGGCTTGCAATCCTCGAGTTCCTCCTTCAATGTAAGTCTATGGGGGTTTTTTCAGATGTAAATGGTAAGTGTGATCTGTTAGTAAGGTAATAGCACACCTCTCCTCAACAACACACATGATTTGAGGGATCATGTCTGTAACAGGATGACTTACATACTGAACACGGTTTCATACTTACAGTTGGAGGGGTTTTTTTCATCCCCTTTTCTCCAAATTTGGAATGCCCAATTCCCACTACTTAGTAGGTCCTCGTGGTGGCGCAGTTACTCGTCTCAATCCGGGTGGCGGAGGACAAGTCTCAGTTGTCTCCGCTTCTGAGACCGTCAATCCGCGCATCTTATCACGTGACTCGTTGTGCATGACACCGCGGAGACTCACAGCATGTGGAGGCTCATGCTACTCTCCACAATCCATGAACAATTTACCACACGCCCCATTGAGAGCAAGAACCCCTAATCGTGACCACGAGGAGGTTACCCTATGTGACTCTACCCTCCCTAGCAAAATTTGGTTGCTTAGGAGACCTGGCTGGAGTCACTCAGCACGCCCTGGATTCAAACTCGTGACTCCAGGGGAGATAGTCAGCGTCAATACTCGCTGAGATACCCAGACCCCCACTGTTAGAGGTTTGATCAAATCACTGTGAGCAATAGGGATAGTGATGCTTGACTCCTGTGCTGCTTGTCTAAAGTATTTGGGTTAAAAATAACTTGACACTGGCCTCAATGGTTGCGTTTAAAAGCAAATCAGGTCTCACCTCAGTTTTACGCATACATTTGCATTTAAAGTGTCATTTGTGTCACGTGCAGAGATGCCTGCGGTGGAGAAGCTGCAGTTGTGTGAGTTGGGCCGATCCAGTCTGAATCTGTGTGAGGAGGCAGTGGATGACCAAGAGATCCGACGCTTCCAGGAGCTCCGGCAGAGGATCATCCAGATAGAACGGGCTGATCTGGGGTCCAGCATCCCTGCGGTCCTATCGCCCCATCACACCAGAACAGCAGAGGGCGATAGAGGATGCAGAACACTCACCCTGCCCATCATCAGCAGGTGCAGAGCTCAATTAGATCTGTGAGAGAGAGAACAGATTGCCAATTAGATTCTGGTGCTGATTATAATAGAGTGCAACTGTTTTGTTCCAGAAGTCAAATTCCCATTCATTTTCTCCATAGGGGAACTGATAAACCTTTAAAGGCTGGCCTTTGTTCTGAGGTTGTTTATTGATGGTATATGCTTCTGTTGAAGCCATCAGTCTGTGTTATTTCAACTTCATTTAATAAAAAATATATATATATATATATATCATTTCTGTTGAAGAACTACACTACCCATGATCCTGAAGAGAAAGATCCACTAATCAGAGAATGTGCCAGAAGAGCTCTGAAGCTCCACCCACTTTTATGACGCACTGTGAATGATGCAGCCAAGTCGCTCTCCCTACACTCCCAATCTACTTACATATTTGAATATCTGAATATTTTGCCATAAAATCAACATATATTGTTTCTATACTTATAATCAACTTAACTATAAATAATTTTATATTTTTCCACCATTTTTAATTTGATTGCATCATTGGCAATGCTTCATGGGATTGTAGTTCATTCCCTCTTTAAAGACGTTCAGTCTTGTATCTTTGTCTTTTTGTCTGATTTTCCAATACCTTTTGCTACAAATCAAAGTTTGTAATGTTGTGATTCACCTCAGAGCTGGTTGTTTTGGTTCATGGTGCACAACTCTTTATGAAGGATTTTCTGGAATACCTATGGAAAAAAGTGAATGGGAAAACTACAACCCCAGTTCCCAAAAAAAGTTGGGACAGTACGGATGGAAAGTGCAAAAAACAAAACAAAAAAGTAGTGATTTGTAAATTAGTTTTTTTTTTTTTAAGAATGCAAATTGTCTGCCAGTATTTTCTGATAACATGCTGCATTCATCCTGCCATCAATTTTCACAAGATTCCCCGTGCCCTTAGAGCTCACACACCCCCAAAACATCAGTGAGCCACCACCATGCTTCACAGTGGAGATGATATTCTTTTCACTATAGGCCTTGTTGACCCCTCTCCAAACATAGCACTTATGGTTGTGACCATAAAGCTCTATTTTGGTCTCGTCACTCCAAATTACAGTGTGCCAGAAGCTGTGAGGCGTGTCAAGGTCTTGTCATTTCTGGCATTGGCGCAGTAAAGGCTTCTTTCTGGCAACTCGACCATGCAGCTCATTTTTGTTCAAGTATCGTCGTATTGTGCTCCTTGAAACAACCACACCATCTTTTTCCAGAGCAGCCTGTATTTCTCCTGAAGTTACCTGTGGGTTTTTCTTTGTATTCTGAACAATTCTTCTGGCAGTTGTGGCTGAAATCTTTCTTGGTCTACCTGACCTTGGCTTGGTATCAAGAGATCCCTGAATTTTCCACTTCTTAATAAGTGATTGAACAGTACTGACTGGCATTTTCAAGGCTTTGGATATCTTTTTATATCCTTTTCCATCTTTATAAAGTTCCATTACCTTGTTACGCAGGTCTTTTGACAGTTCTTTTCTGCTCCCCATGGCTCAGTATCTAGCCTGCTCAGTGTATCCACATGAGAGCTAACAAACTCATTGACTATTTATACACAGACACTAATTGCAATTTAAAAAGCCACAGGTGTGGGAAATTAACCTTTAACTGCCATTTAAACCTGTGTGTGTCACCTTGTGTGTAACAAGGCCAAACATTTTAGGGTATGTAAACTTTTGATCAGGGCCATTTGGGTGATTTATGTTACCATTATGAAAAACATTTAAATTATATATTAAAAACATTTACATTTTTACATTTATGCATTTGGCAGACGCTTTTATCCAAAGCGACTTACAGTGCACTTATTACAGGGACAATCCCCCTGGAGCAACCTGGAGTTAAGTGCCTTGCTCAAGGACACAATAGTGGTGGCTGTGGGGATCGAACCAGCAACCTTCCACTTATCAGTTCAGTGCTTTAGTCCACTACCACCACCACTCCACCAAAGCACAACTATGTGATAATAAATGGCTTCATATGATCACTATCCTTAAATAAAAGACAGTTTTTTTGCATGATCAGTCATATTTTCAAAATCAATGCCAAAATTTCACAATTTCTGCCAGGGTATGCAAACTTTTGAGCACAACTGTATATATACACTCATTTCAAATCAGATGATTGCAACATGCTCCAAAAAGTTGAGACAAGGGCAATTTAGGACTAATGACAATCTGACAAGTTGAAATAACACGGTGATGTTAAACAGGTGAGGCAATCGTGTCATAGTATATAAGAAGCCTCCATAAAAAGCCTAGACCTTCAAGAGCAATGATGGGTCGAGGCTCGCCAATTTACCAACAGATGCTTCAGCAAATAATCCAGCACTTTGAGAACAATGTTCCCCAAAGACATATTGGAAGGATTTTGGGCATTTCACCCTCTACAGTGCACAATATAGTTATACGATTCAAGGAATCTGGTCAAATCTCAGTGCGTAAAGGGCAAGACGAAAACCACTTCTGAATGCACATGATCTCTGATTCCTCAGACATCTCTGTCTTAACAAAACATCATTCATCTGTAATGGATATCATGAACATGGGCTTGGGATTACTTTAGTAAACCTTTGTTAGTCAACACCACTCACTGCTGCATCCACAGATGCAAGTTAAGACTTTACTATGTAAAGGAGAAGCCATACATCAACACTGTCCAGAAGCGTTGCCGACTGCTCTGGGCTTGGTCTTATCTTAGATAGAAAGTAGATCAATGGAACCTTGTTTTTTGCTTTGATGAGTCCACATTTCAAAAAGTTTATGAAAAACACAGCTGTCGTGTTACCAAGGCCAAAGAGGAAAAGGGCCATCCAAGCTGTTATTGTGTCAGTGCCCATGGCATGGGTACCTCGAACATCTGTGAGGGCACCATTAATGCAGAAAGATATGTACACATTTAATAAAACCATTCAGATGGGCCTGGATAGCTCAGTGAGTATTAATGCTGACTATCACCCCTGGAGTCACGAATTTGAATCCAGGTCGTGCTGAGTGACTCCAGCCAGGTCTCCTAAGCAACCAAATTGGCCCGGTTGCTAGGGAGGGTAGAGTCACATGGGGTAACCTCCTCGTGGTCATGATTAGTGGTTCTCGCTCTCAATGGGGCGTGTGGTAAGTTGTGCGTGGATCGCGGAGAGTAGCATGAGCCTCCACATGCTGTGAGTCTCCGTGGTGTCATGCACAACGAGTCACGTGATAAGATTGACGGTCTCAGAAGTGGAGGCAACTGAGACTTTTCCTCCACCACCCGGATTGAGGTGAGTAACCGCGTCACCACGAGGACCTACTAAATAATGGGAACTGGGCATTCCAAATTGGGAGCAAAGGGGATAATAAAAATAAATAAATAAATAAAACCATTCAGACGCCATCTTTTCCATCTAGCCAATCTAACAGGTTTACCAAGAACTAAAATAGTCTAACAAAAAATAAACCAAACACAAAATACAAAGGACTACCCTCTCTCCCTTACTGTCATTAAACAGGAGAAAATAGTATATAATTCCAAGAAAAGTGGCACCCTATCCAATACAGGTTCCGTGGTCCTTTACTCTATATTTACACAATTTACAATTTACAGAGACACATATACCAAACATAAATGGGGAAAACAACAATACAAGTAAATAATATAATAGAGACACCAAAGATCAAAATTACTTCACTAAGTAATTTAGCTACAAAGTTTTCACTAGATGACAAACACAGAATAATATATATATATCACTCTCTAGACAGTGCAAACCAGATTAGCCACCTAGAAACAGTGCATAATCTGAAATATTTCTTATTCATTTTACATCTTTTTTTTATCTTTTTTTTTTTTTATGATCAATATTTTATTGAGTTTGAAAAAGAGCATATAGATCTCAAATCATATGAACTATATACAGAAAGGTTCATTTGACATCTTTTGTTTGTTTAAAAAAAATTAAATAAATCCTAAAACTTGATTTCCATGTTTGAATGAAAAAAGAAAAGAAAAATCCCAGATTTTCAAGATATTCTCAGACTTTAAGACTTCACAGTATGTGTGCATTTCTGTGTGTGTGTGTACCAGAGGCTGAAGAGTTATGAGGTAAAGTTATGTTGAACTATCTGTTTGTGAATGAGCATACTGAGCTAACATTTACAGTTTCCTTCGTTGTGTCCCAGGAACAAAGATCTAACGAGAGGCAAAACATCAGACATTCAGAGCTGGAGCAGTGCAGAGGAGAGGAAACACACTGCCATAAAAGAACTGAAGGAGAAACAGCGTGTATTTGAACAAAGACAGAAGTAAGTTCATAGCTTCTCTCTTTTACGGATTTGGAGTGAAAAGCGAGTAGAAGTGAGTGCTGCTGCTATCTGTGAGTGCTGTAACTGAGACCGGTGAGCTGATTGCGGTATGGCGGCAGGGGGGTTCAGAGCGCTAATATGTGTGTGATTGTACTGTGAGATCCAGAGGGAGTGAATATGATCCTCTCAGAGAGCACACTGCTGTGTGAAATCTGATAAAAGACAGAAATGAATCTTACAAGTGTGCTTATCGGTGTATTTAAGGAGTATGTAGTAATCAATTGTAATGTTACGTTCTAAATTTTAAAGAAATAGTTCAGCCAAAAAGGAAGATTCTGTCACCAAATGACTTTCTGTCTTCGGTGAAACACAAAAGGAGACGTTTGGCAGAATATTCACGCTACTGTTTTCCATACAATATAACCCTAACCTTAAATATATCATTTAAGTTTAATAAAGTTGTTCATATGACTTACGTTATGCACTACAATCCAAGTTTTTTGAAGTCATGCAATAGCTTTGTGAGAGGAATAGACCCAAATTTAAGTTGTTCTTCACCACTGTAGCTATGAATTCTCATTTGCACTTCTGCATATTCAAACATGAACGGTTATGGGATGATGAAAATGAAAATGAATGGCGTTTGGTGTCACTGACATCAAACATGACATGACAGTCTTGACACACCATATGTGAGCGTACACAAACATGTGTAACAGTGGCCAGCTGATAGATAGTTGTGCAATGTGTATAAACCTCACTCTCCTGACCTCAAGAGGTGCAATAGCGGCTGACGCTAGAGGCTTTAGCCTCTTTGTTAGCGCACCCGCCTCCCATGCTGGAGACGCCGATTCGAGTCCCGTACGGAGTGGGTAGAACAGGAGTGTCACAATGGTGCCATGACCCGGATGGGAGTGAGGTTTAGGAGGGTGAGTAACGGTGGCCAGCTGATAGATAGCTGTGCAATGTGTATAAACCTCACTCTCCTGACTTCAAGAGGTGCACTAGCAACTGACGCTAGAGGCTGTAGCCTTTAGCCTCCTTGTTAGCGCACCCACCTCCCATGCCGGAGAGGCCGGTTCGAGTTCCATACGGAGCAGGTAGAACAGGAGTGTCACAATGGTGCCGTGACTCGGATGGGAGTTAGGTTTAGGGGGGTGAGTGTAATGGTAGCCAGCTGATAGATAGCTGTGCAATGTGTATAAACCTCACTCTCCTGACCTCAAGAGGTGCACTAGCGACTGACACTAGAGGCTGTAGCCTTTAGCCTCTTTGTTAGCGCACCTGCCTCCCATGCCGGAGAGAGGCCGGTTCGAGTCCCGTATGGAGCGGGTAGAACAGGAGCGTCATAATGGTGCCGTGACCCGGATGGGAGTGAGGTTTAGGAGGGTGAGTGTAACGGTGGCCAGCTGATAGATAGCTGTGCAATGTGTATAAACCTCACTCTCCTGACCTCAAGAGGTGCACTAGCGACTGACGCTAGAGGCTGTAGCCTTTAGCCTCCTTGTTAGCGCACCTGCCTCCCATGCTGGAGACGCCGGTTTGAGTCCCGTACGGAGCGGGTAGAACAGGAGCATCACACGCTTTGAGAACTAATGCAGAAGGGAAGATTTTCAGCGAATAACAACGTAAATTTAATTTTATTCCTCACACATTCGAGGGTTATCGAATGACTTCAGAGGACTTTGAATATAACACACAAGTCATATGAATTACTTTTATGGGGTTTTTTTTTTTCTTAGCTTGACTGCCCCTGGTCACTAAATGCTTTCATTGTACAGTATGAAGAAGAGCAGATTGCAGATTCTTCAAAATATCTCCTTTTGTTCCAGAAAGTAAGTCATATTCCTATTTTATTCCTGTACTTGATTAAGCACACCCTGTTGGCATGTTTATGTGTACTTTAGAGCTCAGGAGCTGCTGTGGGAGCACAGAAACCAGGCCAGAGTCTCACAGCAGCCGCGGCGGTGCAGGAAAGTACTGGAACATCCACAGAGGAGACGAGAGAGAGAGACGAGGTACAGCACAATAAGCATCTCCAGTCATTAGTATCCCTCTCTGCACAGCCCAGAAGATAGATTTAATGATGTGGACTGTAGTATTACCACATAAAGTAATCAGTTTTTAATCATGTTTGTTTTAGAATCCTATTTACTAAATGGAATTCATGAACACTTCATTAGTACACTCAAAATGCATTTACAGTTATATGAGGCTTTGGCTGTAGTGCTCAAGTGTTTCTGGGTGGCTTTATTTGTATTTAGACCCTAACAAACATCTTGTCGCCGTGTTTTAAAACTCAGACCAGGTTCTCCTCCTCTGAGAAACCAGCAACACCAGCTAGTAAAGGCTCTGTCTGTGTCCACGACTCCAGTATGCAACAGCAGTCAGACCCTCACAACTCTCTGACCGAATGGTGAAGGAACACACAGTACAAAAACTGAGTACTTGGCTCTAATCACCATATCTTAGAGCCAATAAAGCATGAAGATATGCTTCACTGGGATTTGAATTGCTCATTTCCACAGTTCACTGGTATTTTTTCAGGATGTGAAGACTTTCCCCTCTGGTGTTGAGTGTTTTTCTGAAGTTGGCAGTGCTGGTGAAGATCTGACCTGCACAACAAACATCTCTCACCTTAGCAATTATTCACAGATTCCAGGCAAATAAGGGAGGCCAGCTAAATTTAGCTGTGAAAGAAGAACGTTTTGTGTCTTTGCTTGTGCATATAATGCAGGTGATGCTCTGTATTAATGATATGTGTTTTTATAGTGACATCTTGTGGTTAGTTGTGCACATTACACTCAGTGAACATGTCCACTAGTTTCAGTCAAACCCATTAATAAAGGGACAGTTCACCCAAAAATATAAATTCTCTCATCATTTATTCACCCTCATGCCATCCCAGATGTGTGTGACTTTCTTTCTTCAGCAGAACACAAATTAAGATTTTCAGAAGAATATTTGAGCTCTGTAGGTCCGTACAATGCAAGTGAATGGTGACCAGAACTTTGAAGCTCCAAAAAGCACATAAAGGCAGCATAAAAGTACTCCATATGACTCCAGTGGTTTAATCCATGTCTTCAGAAGTGATATGATAGGTGTGGGTGAGAAACAGATCAATATTTAAGTACATTTTTACTTTAAATTCTCCTCCCTGCTCAGTCAGGCTGCACTTTAACTTTCACCTCCACATTGTGTTTTTGGTGATTCACATTCTTCATGCATACGCCCCCTAATGGGCAGGGAGAAGAAAGGACTTAAATATCGATCTTTTTCTCATCCACACCTATCATATCACTTCTGAAGACATGGATTAAACCACTGGAGTCATATGGATTACATTTATGCTCCCTTTGTGTGCTTTTTGGAGCTTCAAAGTTCACTTGTATCGTATGGACCTACAGAGCTGAAAATTCTTCTAAAAATCTTCATTTATGTTCTGCAGCAGAAAGAAAGTCATACACATCTGGGATGACATGAGGGTGAGTAAATGATGAGAATATTTACATTTTTGGGTGAACTGTCCCTTTAAAGAAAAGAGGCGTGTCAACCAAAATGAGTTAATGCTATTGTAAGTGTTATTACCTTTCTTTATTCTAAATATAATTATTTATTTTATATATGTTTTTTCTTCTTCTTTTAATTTTGGGGTGAAATGTGACCAGGACATGATATTTGACAGGTTTCATGAGATTCACCCTTTATGTTTAGTGGAACACTGTCTAATATTTTCACTGTACTATCCGAGTATGATGTAATATTTGTTTGGTGTGAACTGTACAAAGACTTTCACTCACTGTTCCTCCTGTGTTTGTGGTTTATCGACAATAAATATTTGATTTGATTTTTATATATATATATATATATAAAAATGCATCCCTCACATAACTAGCATGGCCAGTCTACTGTGCTGAAAAATAGACTTACAGGACTGTTAATGGGGCGCCCCAAGCTTGAGACTATTTCCAGCCAATGGTGTTGCTATATATAAAATAAGATATACTGTATAAACTCAGGCTATGTTGAATCTAATAAGGTTAGCTCACCAGCAGGAAACTCAAGATGTAGGACTGCCTTTACAACACAGCTGGGAAGCGGCGGGGAACCGAGGAACGTTTCTTGATCAGAACCGGTTCCATATTTTTAAAAAAATATCAGAATCGATTCACTCAAATAAAATATTTAAGCCTATTTTTAAGATTGATGTATTTACATTTCATAACAAAATGCCACCAAATTGAATTGTGTAATGTTTGATCAAGTTTAATCAAACTTAAAATATTTAGTTTTATATTTATTTATTTATTTATTTTATTAAAGATTACTTTTTTTAAGTGTTGATTTTCATGACTTCTGCTTTCGTTAAAGGGATAATTCACCCAAAAATGAACATTCTGTCATCATTTACTCACCCTCATGTCATCCCAGATGTGTATGACTTTCTTTCTTCAGCAGAACACAAATGAAGATTTTTAGAAGAATATTTCAGCTCTGTAGGTCCATACAATGCAAGTGAATGGTGACCAGAACTTTGAAGCTCCAAAAAGCACATAATGTCATTGTCTTCGAGATACAATCACTTTGGGTGAGAAACAGATCAGTATTTAAGACCTTTTCACTATAATTGTTTACTTCAGGTCGCTCTCCAATGCGAAACCAATGAAGCTTGTAAACAGCGTTCTCTTGTAAACAAATCGAGCTGCACTTCCGGTTGTATCGCGTCAGTTTTTGCATGTCGTACTGTATGTGTTTTTGCCCCTTTAAAGTGCTGATCACCATCCACTTGTATTATATGGACCAACAGAGCTGAGATATTCATCTAAAAATCTTAATTTGTGTTCTGATGAAGAAAGAAAGTCATACACATCTGGGACAGCATGAGGGTGAGTAAATGATGAGAGAAGTTTCATTTTTGGGTGAACTATCCCTTTAACAAATGTTCAATGACTCTAATGAGCCAGTTCTTTTGAATCCACAGCAGTACAAACAGCTCTCCTCAAAAGTACAAAAAGAATAGTTAATGTAATCGTTAAGGAATTGCTGGTGTGTGGTAGCTGTGTTTGTCAAATGATGTGATAGACAGCTGACCTTTACAACCTCAGGACAGAATGTGAGCTGATGGGGCAGATGATGGAGGAAGGTCTCAGTGTGTCCTGGAGCAGAGGAGAAACAAATGCAGCAAGTGGACCTGTTTCATTTGTGACATTCTTTGAGTCACATGTCTCAAATATGTTTCAACATATAACAGCACATATAAAGAGATTTATCATTTTTACAGAAGTGCTTCAAAACCTCGGCTGAACTCATTCTGCAAATATGAGCTCAGGTTTTTGAAATGGTCTGACAGCTCCTGATAGGCTTTAAACAAAACTCTTTAATAAACACTTTTCTCAGTTTGAACGGCAGGTGGCGCTACACTCATCCTCATCATTCATCATTATTGTTTATTTCCACATGAATCAGTCAGCCATTTTACAGGCCTAGTGTCTCAGTGTTTTGGGGAAATTATGAAATAATGCCTGCATTCTGGAACTCTGTGTACTATTGAACAAAAGAGTGTCAATAACTGCTATGTTTAGCTGATAATTGTTGCATTGTTTTCAGTGTAAAGGTGTAATGTAAGCTGCTGATTGATTACTTTGTTTCGTCACAGAGAGAATTTGATCAAGTATTAATAAATCTGAATAATCTGATTTTACCAATCCTCGTTGTGTGAAAATGTATTGGTTCTATCATAAACATGCACTACGCTACATTAAAAACCACAATCATTTGCCAGAGTCTTCTATACATTAGGCTACATGTGTCACCAGAAATATATATATATATACACTGATCAGGCACAACATTAAAAGCACCTGCCTAATAACGTGTAGGTCCCCATCGTGCCACCAAAACAGCGCCAACCCGCATCTCAGAATAGCATTCAGAGATGATATTCTTCTCAGCACAATTGTACAGAGGGGTTATCTGAGTTACCGTAGACTTTATCAGTTCAAACAAGTCTGGCCATTCTCTGTTGATCTCTCTCATCAACAAGGTGTTTCCATCCACAGAACTGCCGCTCACTGGATGTTTTTTTGTTTCTGGCACCATTCGGAGTAAATTCTAGAGACTGTTGTGTGTGAAAATCCCAGAAATACTCAAAACAATTATCTTATCAGCCAATTGTGTGGCAGCAGTGCAGTGCATAAAATCATGCATATATGGGTCAGGAGCTATAGTTAATGTTCACATCAACCATCAGAATGGGGAAAAAATGTGATCTCAGTGATTTGGACCATGGCATGATTGTTGGTGCCAGACGGGCTGGTCTTTACACACAGTTTTTTCCATCAGGCTGTCCATCTCATGAACAGTTCAAACTGCCCCATTGAGCAATAACTATGTGCAATACACAGCTTAGTCTATTTATATTTATCCAACACATCCAACCTCTTCTGCCATTACATGCCCTTGCACTGTATATATAACAGATATGTATTTGTACATACGTGTATATATGTATATATATATATATATATATATATGCAGGGTTGGGGAGTAACGAAATACATGTAACAGGATTACATATTTAAAATACAAAATATAAGTAACTGTATTCCACTACAGTTACAATTTAAATCATTGGTAATTAGAATACAGTTACATTCAAAAAGTATTTAGATTACTGAAGAGATTACTTTGCATTGCCATTTGTTTCATTTAATATTTAGTCCTTTCAGATGGAAAACATTTATACATATAAATGATGCGATCCAAAGTGCATTTGAACAGCGGTGAAACACTTTCTTATGATGTGTTACATTCATACGAGCAGACAGAGAAGTAAGTTTGAAGTAAGTTTGGAGCAGAAGAAATAGAAATAAACCTTGTGTAAATTGTCAGCTTTACGCTAAGCTAAAATGCTATTTCTAGCCATTTTACATGCACATGTTACCAGACACGATCATATTTATTTATCAAGAAAATTCACGTTGGATCATAATTTCTTTTTTCTAGTAAGACCTTTGATATTAGAGCAAAAATCATATTCTTGATAATAATTCTTGTATTGTTTTCCTGTAAAAATATCTAAAAATCCTTAAAATAAGATCAATTTGATTGATCTTGTTTTAGAAACAACACTGCAGAAGATATTTCTGTTTTTCAGAGAATGTATTTTTAACGTGTATTTTGTCTTACTGTACTGACAGAGTTTTTATAGTCAAAACAAGTGAAAATATCTACCAGTGCTGAAGAAGTAATCCAAAGTATTTAGATTACATTACTGACCTTGAGTAATCTAACGGAATACATTACAAGTTACATTTTACAGCATGTATTCTGTCATCTGTAGTGGAATACATTTCAAAAGTAACCCTCACAACCCTGTATATATATATATATATATATTGTCTTATTGTGTATTTCTATATATACTTATATTTTCTATTCACTTTTTTATTTTTATTCTATTTATTATTATCTCTGTCTTGTTGTATTGTTTGTGCACTGGAAGCTTCTTTCACCAAGACAAATTCCTTGTATGTGTGTAAGCATATTTGGCAATAAAGCTCATTCTGATTATATGTATATGAAAATAGATGAGTGGTTATGTGCATGCTGTTAATATGGAGTATATAGATATATTGTTGCTTCTCTAACAAGCACAGAGGGTTTTTCTCGCCTGTCGGTGGTGATGTCACTGCGGACGGATCCTGTGTAATCGCGTCGGTGGAGTTGATGGCGTCATTCCGCGTCCTGCCGGAGCCTCCCGAGCGCGCTGAAGGAACGGAGGAGCAGCGAAGGCCGACGCGAGCGTGCCACCGGCGGCCGGGATTGAGCGACGCCAAGCCGGACACCCGAGTTAGGAAAACATGGAGGCTGTAGCGGAGGAGCTGCAGGCCGGCTCCCGGATCCCGGTGACCGTCGATCAGATCGTGAACGACACGTTGGTGGTGACGCTCACGTACAGAGAGAGAAACTACACGGGCATCTTACTGGACTGCGACAGAAAGTGAGTCGAATTTCTTTGTGTTTTAGGGGGAAAAGCACATTTGTGATGTTCGGCCTAACAGCAGGCCATATGTAGACAGGCCTTTAAATGAGACAATGAGAAGCACACAAACCATCAACATCAAACACTAGAAACGCGTTTGTGCGATTAAATCAAGACTTCTGAGTCAGACTGAGGGATGTTAACACATATATCACAGTAGATCTTTAATGAGAGGTCTGTATAACCTGCTGAAGATGTTTGTGCTCTGTGTGCATTTCTATAGAGATGAAACATTGATGTGTTTTCATGCGCTGATACAATGTATCATCGTGCATTACTGAAGCACATGTTACAATGTTTCAGATCTGTCACTTTGAATTAAATGATCATCATTATGAAAGTCAGGGCCAGGGGGCATTGTTGTGGCTTTCTGGATATAAATTGAGTTTAAATGTCAAATATTTCTTGTTGAAAATACACATGTTAATTAATTAAAAAAGTTATTTTTTTGTTTATGGGAAAATTGGCTGGATAACACTTTAAAATAAGGTTTTCTTAAAAGATTACAAGAAGGCCTTTGAATGGTAACCTTGTCCCCCCATAGCTGAGCCACCCACTGACCCATGACATACATGTAATTTTCAGGTTTGTGTCCTGGTTTAGACTGATGTAATTCTTTGTGGCAGATACAGTTTCACTCAGCTATCATTTCATTAAACATCTAGACTATTACATCAGTTTATTCTGTGTATGAATATGAATATTTACCTAAATACCATTGTATCAGTGTCTATTAAATGGATGCGCTTGTCACAGTGAGGTGTTTTATAGAGCAAGTGGATCAGAATATTATGTCACTTTTACTTCGTAGAGCTCCCTGTAAAGTACTTATGAAAAAAAAGAGTGGTTGAACCATGGAAAGATAAATTATTTATAGTTTTTCTGTACATGAGAGAAAAAGGGAAATTTGTAGTTTGTCCATTTTTGTTTCTAGTTAACTTTTGGCCAGATTCTTAATGGCTGATCTGAATGACTTCAGTGCTTTTTTTCCCCATCCCACTGTTCCTGTTAAGTCATTATGTGTCACGTACTGCTCTGAATATTTCTGAGTATGCATTGTAGAGCACAAACTGTGTGTCACAGCAGGTCATTCACTCTGTCCTTGAATATAAAGAGGCTTGGGCTATGTTCCAAAAGCATAATAACATACTAATCTTACTAGTTCTCTAGTATTTTAATATGTATATGCATGCATAGAATACCCAGATTACCTGCTGCATTTGCTGAAATGTTCAGTATACAACAGAGAGCACACAACATGGAATAATGTATCCCACAATGCAGTGTGCTTGACTTGACCTTTCCCGTGATTTCCAGTATGATGAATGAAACAGACATACCGGTAGTATCAACCGTCTTTTTTTCACTCATTTATTTGATCAGTGTCAAAAGTTAAGACATTTTCATTCAGACTTGTATTAAAAGAGGCAAAATAACTGTTTTATTTCCAAGGTAATAACTGGATGCCACTTTTGTTACATAATGAGGTCATGTGACAACAATGTAGCATGTACTATTTGAAGCCTTTATTGTTTCATAATGAATACTTTAAAAAAGAAAATAGTATCCAGTAAGTTGTAAGCTAGTATTCCATTCCAAAGATAGCCTTGAAGTGTTAAATTACCTGCAGTAAAAATCACTTTTTTAAATTAGAATAGATCCAGTCATTCATCATCATCAGTCATTAACATTTCTGCTATTATAAATATGCTAATTATGCAATGAAATGTTGTTCAAGCCTACATAGCTTTAGATTTTAGGATAGCAATACTAGGCTGTGCTGCAGGCCTGTAGTTATTATTGCATTGAGTACTGTATCTTCAGGGGTGGGCGTTTTATTTTTCATCAGACTTGATTGTTGTTTATTGCCCGAGGGCTCTCTGTACCCACAGGATTCCCTTCTATGGTTTAATTGGTAATCTGATTTCAGGGCTGATGTGAAAACAAGCAAATCTCTTGGCCCTCTCCCCGTGTCCCAGTAGGTTATGGGATTGTTTTTGTTCACTGAGATGGTGGGGGGGACTTTGGGTTCCGGCTGCCCTGTTCGTCTCTTTGTCTGTCGTTTCAAACCACACACAGTCATAGAGTTCGCTGCATTGGCTCAGGCTGCCTCTTTCATGGACACCTGGTCACCATCGTGTCCCTGCACACCTTAAGGCTTCTCTGTAATATAGGAACAGGCTAATTTATTTCTAAAGCATAAACCTTTGAGCTCGACTTATTATTCTGAGTGGGTCGTGGTCCATTTGCTCAAAGCTCCTCCATTGTTTCAACTGTTTTTAAATAACCAGGCGAATCTCTCTAAACAATAACATGCCATATTTGAACCCAAAACCAAAAGAAAGAAATAAGAAATTCTATTTTGTGTAAAGAAGATGAAGCCTGTTTTACAATGTTTGCATTGTGACATTATTTTCATAACAATTAAGCACATATCTCACCCCAATTCTCATAACTGTAATGCTAAGTAAAGTCTTATTCTCACTACTGTAATGTGGAATTACTCAGAATTTAGATATATTTTCATCCAGCCCTAGGAAACAATAATTATATATTCTTTAAATTGTTATGTATACATCATGAACTACCATTAGTTTTTGCTGGTTTTAATATCATAACTCTATTACTGTACTGTGAATTGGGAATTGCCATTGAGAATAATTTCTCAAAGTAGAACATCCAGACACATCCCTGCATTAAGAATTTTGTAAGAAATGTGCTTCATTAATTGCCATTAAAATAATGTCACAATGCAAAAAATCTTTATGGTCCTAAAATATAAATATAATATTCTTTATGCAAAATACAATTTATTTCTTTGTTTTTGAGATGTGAAATGTACTTGTTTTCGTGCAATTCCTCATACCATAAGGTTAGAAAAACAAACAGGTGTGGTTAAGTGTTGCATGATTTGACTGGTTCACAAACTTGATTTGCTGGTGAAGAGTCTGCTTGCCATTAGAAATTATTAATCCGATATTTCAGTTCCTGTGAGTTCAAATGCCTTTCTTGAATTTTGTAAAACAGTTTTAAAAACAAAAATATTTCAATGATTATCAACACCCGTGCTAGTTCAGTCAGAGTAACAGAACATCAGGAAGCTATTGTGCCGATTGTGTTGGTGTAAGGAAGTGGCACACTTATGGGTAATTAACCTCCATTACTCTAATTATTTGTCACTGTGAAAGTGTTTTGTCCATTATTGGCCCTTATGTTTCCCACTTGGCTCTGTTCTGTAGGACTGGGCTGTTTTGCCTCCCAGATGTTGTTGGAAAGTCAGATGAGAGCCTGATATTGAGACCAGACTGTGAAGTCTCAAGTGAAGAGTCTTCCTTGAAACCCCCTAGTCAACCTACACCGCGACCAAAAGATGAGAACACAGAGCCCGAGACGTCTCCTCCTTGCCCTGTACCCATCCCAGTGCAACCGGGCCAGCCTGCGTACCCTCCGTACTTTGAGGGTGCCCCTTTTCCTCAACCCATGTGGGTCCGGCACACCTACAACCAATGGGTTCCTCAACCGCCACCTCGTCCAATCAAGAGAAAAAAGAGGCGAGGTCGAGAGCCGGGAAGGATGACCATGAGCACGATCAGACTGCGACCTCGGCAGGTGTTGTGCGAGAAATGTAAGAACACGCTAAACAGTGACGAAGACAGCAAAGATGGGCCGATGGTGCCCAGGACATCCCGGAAGGAGAATGCACCTCAAGCAGACGAGGACACTAAAGCCATCCCTAGCAAGAGTCTGAGAAAAGACGATGGGGACAACACTAAAGAGGCCAAAAAGAGAGAGGACTCAACAGTCTACGACAGCAAACGGTTTCGAAAGGACAAGAAGGAAGATGAGAAGTATCCTGGAGGTGACATCATTCCTCACAGTCCTGTCATTAAGATCTCCTACAGCACTCCACAAGGTAAAGGTGAAGTGATGAAGATCCCCTCAAGAGTACACGGTTCTGTCAAACCCTTCTGCCCGAAGCAGTTATTGCAGAATGGACACAGAGAACGAGGCGCTTCCAAGGAAGCCCCAAAAGAGGTGACACCCTCCATGGAAGCCATCAGAACTGGCCTTACCATTTCCATTCCCAAACTCAAGCTCCCAAAGCTAAGCGGTCCAGATGCCCCATCGCCAAAGATACGTGTAAGATCGAGGGGTGACGGAGCGGAGCAAGTGTCTGTGTACGAGGCAGAGCTAGTGGATGGTGCTCGTAGAAAACATCCCAGAGATCCCAACTCTCAGTCTGAGGATGGTGGAGAGAAGAACTCGCTACAACTTTGGTCCGGCAACTGTGGAGAGGAAGTTGAACGTCACGGTGACCTGACATTACTTATTAATTTCCGAAAGAGGAAAGCTGACTCGTCAAGCCTTTCTGTGTGCAGTAGTGACAGTCTGGATGAGTCAAAGTCCTTCAGTTCAGACGGCACGTCTCCAGAACTGTCCGATCTTGCACCGGGTGACGACCTCTCCGTATCGTCCTCCTCTCAAGGGGAGAGTAAGACTGTTCCACCTCTAACTGTTCGACTGCACACTCGCAGCATGAGTAAATGTGTGACCGAGGACGGTCACGCGGTGACTGTTGGTGATGTAGTTTGGGGTAAGATTCATGGCTTCCCTTGGTGGCCCGCACGGGTACTCAGTATAAGCGGTACTCGTAGAGAAGAAGGTGAGGTTGACGCACCTTGGCCCGAAGCGAAAGTGTCCTGGTTCGGCTCGCCCACCACCTCCGAACTCTCAGTTGCCAAACTGTCACCTTTCCGTGAGTTCTTCAGGTCACGTTTCAACCGCAAAAAGAAAGGGATGTACCGGCGTGCCATAATGGAGGCGGCCAAGGCCGTGGGACACATGAGTGCAGAAATCACATCTCTACTTGCTCACTGTGAAACTTAGGTGAGTTTCTTTCTTTTCGTTACACCGCAACTTCCTGTTTTATGCTTGTTCTCTCTCTCTGTCTTACAAGAGTAGTTCACCCAAAAATAAAAATAAGTTACTCGCCTTCATGTCAGCCAAAGTAGTTGGCTGAAGGCCAAACTGTATTTCGGTTTTCCGCGTGCCATTATATCAGTGCGCAGTGCGTCGTAAATTTCGTCTGCAGTACAGTACATGCGGGCTGTTCCTGTATCTCATAGTTTTTCTAGACGCGCGTACAGTCCACATATTTGTGCATGGCCAGCGTATGCGCCTGGTGTTGACTGTACTAAAGAGTGTCACAAAGCAGTCGTAGTGGGCATACGTCGAACACGTCCTTATGGGTTCGCGGTCTAAAGCGTCAATGACATAATGCTAATTTTTTTCCCAGATCTATGAAATTATTTGAAAATATATTACAAAAGTAATTCACACAATAGAATTACTTGAATAAACCTCTTCTGTGATGTACATGTTTTCAGTGACTGAGATCAAGAGTCATTTTGATATTTTTCTTTCGATAAGTGTCATGTGGTATAACCTGTCTGGAGACACTGAAAAAAATTATAGTCTCATTAAAAGTGAAATTCTTGAAAATGTTGGCACGAGAATAATCTCTTTTATTATTATTTATTTTAAAAAGAAGTGAAACCATTTTGTTTTAAAATGATTAGGCCTAATATTTTAAAGATTGTTGTCCCCCCAAATCAAAGTCAGGTGGTGTTGTCATGTGACCAAAAAAATTATAATAAAAAAATAGAAGACAGACCCACAAGACTGTTTGTGAAGTTTAAAAAAAAAAAAAAAGTAAAAAATGATTCTGTCATATCATTAAATATTAGACATTTTGATATCATGATATTTGTAAAAATGTTTACAAAATGTTTTCAAATTAATTATTAATTTGCATACACATGTATGCAAGGAAAGTATTTTAATACCTGTTATACCTCATGACATTTTTAAAGTCATTTATTTATTTTGTAAAAATCAAAACCAAACAAACATTGTTGTGAAACAAACATAGGCTCAAGAGATCACATTTCAAAGGGCTTTGAATAATGCATGTGAGTCAGATATTTAATAGTGCTTTTTTTGGGGTCTGGGTAGCTCAGAGATTAAAGACGCTGTCTACCACCACTGGGGTTGCGAGTTTGAATCCTGGGCGTGCTGAGTGACTCCAGCCAGGTCTTCTAAGCAACCAAATTGGCCCGGTTGCTAGGGAGGGTAGAGTCACATGGAGTAACCTCCTCGTGGTCACTATAATGTGGTTCTCGTTCTTGGTGGGGCGTGTGGTGAGTTGTGCATTGATGCTGCCGTGAATAGCGTGAATAGCATGTCTCCATGGTAACGCGTTCAACAAGCAACGTGATAAGATGTGCAGATTGGTGGTCTCAGACCGTTGGGAATTGGGCATTCCAAATTGGAGAGACAAAATAGTCCTTTTTTGAGCTTCATTGCCCCTGGTCACTGAATGTTTTCATTTTTGGATCAGTGATTACTTGGAACTCAACACACATTTGATTGATAGCTGTTGACTTGCTTATTTAGTTGAGCATTGCCCCATAGAAATGTTTTTAACTTCTCATTTAGTTCCCATGTCCTCAGTTTCTATGGAGGTTGCCTAGTGTCTTAATGTTTATAGAGGATAACATGCCGTCTTAGTTCAATATTGGCTCAAGTTTACAAGCCGCTCCCACTGCAGGTGTTTGTACTGAATCTCCTACAGCCATTTTTAGTCCCATTAAAAACTGTGCTTTTCGTACTGTAACTGCATGTCTTTGGGCCGTAAAACACCAAAACAGACGAAACTTTACAACTGATGTCACTGATGACATTGAATATGAATTGTATCAGTTAAATGCCTATACATGATGAGAAACAGTTCATTGCTAATCAGTCACAGGCTCTGTTCCAAAACCTAGTGAGCTGTCTACTGCCTACATAGGCAGTGGCAGGTAACTTCATCACCCTTACTAGCAAGTTTGGCGGGTGGCCGCAGCCGAAGCAAATTTAATTGAATTCATCTCGTGTTCAGCTCCTTATAAGCACTAAATATGCCTCTCTTATCTGACACATGCATCTGTGCAGGGCGAATGAAGTGTGCTTTCACGCGAACCACGCGTGATGATACACCTCATCATCCAAACTAAAATGTTTTTACTGCAGTGACACTAACTGGTAACTGCTATGCATATTAAAGTAAGGCGAATGTGTAAGAGTTAATTTGTATTAATAATAATTATTCTGTTATCATTCACTCACCCTTATCTTCATCCAAACCCTTAGGACTTTCTTTCTTCCATGAATGGAAGATTCATGTATTTTTCCATTTATAGAAAAAGGTACAATGAAAGTGAATTTTGACTGATTTTAATCTACCTAACATCTACTTTTGTTCTCCATGGAATAACTGTGAAAGTTGTTGTTAAAGGTTTCTAAATGTGTTTAGGCTATTAGTATTTTCATGGCAAATATTATATTTTTTAGAAAGACTATCTACATTACACCGTGTCCAGATGCGACGCTGTGACATGTTAATCTGAGTTTTTGTCCAACCAGCCGCGACACATGATGAGTGACAGGGCTTTCTATTTTTGAAATGGTTTCTATTTCAGCGACGGCGTGCCGGCCAGCGCAGTCACCAAATGGGCCTAAATATTCTTACTGCAGTATATTAAAGTTGGCATCTCACTAGCCGAATTGATTTTGGCCAAGGGTGTCACACACCGACCGAATGTTGTGCTTGAGGTCTCGCTTTCTTCAGCCGGAGCTCTTTCACACTCACGCGCACACACACACAAACATGCACGCACACGCAAACGCGCTCACACGCAAACACGCGCTCACACACAAACACTCGCACACGCACGCACACAAACACGCACGCACACACACACACACACACACTAACACACACGCACACAAACTCAGGCATGCACCCGCGCACACACACACACACAAACACTAACACACACATACACACAAACACTCACACACACAATCACACATGCACACAAACACGCATGCACACACACACACACACACACACACACACACACACATGTTGGTGCAGCTATCATTATGAGGACTCTCCATAGACATAATGATTTTTATACTGTACAAACTATAGATTCTATCCCCTAACCCTACCCCCACCCCTAAACACACACACACACACATACACACACAATCACACATGCACACAAACACTCACACACACACAATCACACATGCACACAAACACGCATGCACACACACACACACACACACACACACACACACACACATGTTGGTGCAGCTATCATTATGAGGACTCTCCATAGACATAATGATTTTTATACTGTATGAACTATAGATTCTATCCTAACCTAACCCTACCCCAAACACACACACACACACACACACACACACATGTTGGTGCAGCTATCATTATGAGGATTCTCCATAGACATAATGATTTTTATACTGTATGAACTATAGATTCTATCCCCTAACCCTAACCCTACCCCTAAACCTAACCCTCACAAAAAACTTTCTGCATTTTTACATTTTCAATAAAACATCATTTAATATGTTATTTCCCTTGTGGGGACTGCTGGCTGGTCCTCACAACGTAGGTGATCTCAGGTTTTACTATCCTTGTGGGGACATTTGGTCCCTACAATGGAGGTTAAACCTGTACACACTCACACACACACAAACACACACACCCAGGTTCAGGTTCAGAATGGTATAGGGGAGACATACCGGCTCATTTTGACTTTCTCTTCACTTCCCTGTTACGTGGAGTTTGTAAAATAATACCAGGAGTACCACGTGAACATAAACAATTGTAACAGACTGAATAAAGATGTGATTCATAAAGTAACTTTGCCCTGTGTTTGTGTGTGATTGTGTATTTGTCCCCTCGGGTTTGCCGTAGAAAGCGAATGCCAATACGGCGCTTCAGTGAGCAAATGAGTTGCGTTCAATAAACAGACTGTTTCATCTGTAATTGTTCTGTTTTCTACATTTTATTGTCAATTATCCTAATTTTAGTGTATTAAAATCGTGGTGGCACATCTCACCTGATGTGGACAGACCGATTGAGTGTCGCTGGAATCTTATCGTGTCGCATCTGGTTAGGACAAGGTGTAAGCCTAAGTACAGTAATGTGGAGCCATCCATGATCTGACGTGGTAATGGCCTTATCATTGCAAATGCCACAGTTAAAAAATGAAAGAACAATGGTAAACTTTCATGAAGGCAAGTACAATTTAGAATGGTAAAGGGGGTTACAATCTGGACTTCCATGGACAAATTATTGACAGTTCTTCCTCCTGTTCTATCTTACTCCTGATGTAAATGGTCATGTTTGCCTTCAGATATTCTAAAAGTGACTTTAATCATCAGGCCTGTGTCCTGCTGAACTCATCATTCTTGTTCATATACACCGATCAGCCACAACATTAAAAGCACCTGCCTAATATTGTGTAGGTCCCCCTCGTGCCGCCAAAACAGCGCCAACCCTCATCTCAGAACAGCATTCAGAGATGATATTCTTCTCAGCACAATTATACAGAGTGGTTATCTGAGTTACCGTAGACTTTATCAGTTCAAACCAGTCTGGCCATTCTCTGTTGACCTCTCTCATCAACAAGGTGTTTCCATCCACAGAACTGCCGCTCACTGGATGTTTTTTGTTTCTGGCACCATTCGGAGTAAATTCTAGAGACTGATGCGTGTGAAAATCCCAGAAATACTCAAACCAGCCCATCTGACACCAACAATCATGCATGTGATTATCTAATCAGCCAATCGTCTTTAAAGTTGTAAAAGTTATTGTTGAAAATCAGTTCCTCTATGGAAAAAAATGTTATGGGATTTTTACTTCCGGAACCAGACAGTTGCGCTCTACTGAACCCGGAATATTCCTTTAAAGTGGTTAGACCTGCTTGTAGCTGGTTTGTTTGCTGATCCAGGATGTTCGATCATCTTAGACCAGGGATGCACGGTTTACCGGTACTAACAAAGTGTCGAGATGCCTGAAAAATGTAAACGGTACGATATCATCTTGTTGCTAATTTCGGTACCACATTACAGTATGCTGTTATTAGCTAAATGATGTGAGATGTGACCATTTTGAGATGAAAATGGGGGTGTTGCGGCGAAGTTGTTGACCGGGTGCCGCAACCCCCTCCCCCACAAGATGCCGCCTCGGGCAACTGCCCATGTCGCCCATGTCGCCCATGCCTAAATCTGCCACTGCTTGTATTTGTGAGATCCGTTTTCTGTGTAATTTAATCAAAAATCTGAGGCTTTTTATTTGTTGATCATAGTATCGATTTGGATATCGAGGTACCAGGACTGGTATTGTACTGAAGCCAAAATATTGGTATCGGAACAACCCTAGCTTAGATCATCTAGAAAAAAATTACCAACTGCTGCCTTACAGTTCCGCCAAAACAAGGTGTCTTAGTAGACAGCATAATTTTGCATTCTACCTTTCAGAACAGCCCTAGCATCATCGGTGATGCCTTAAAATGCTGCCTGTTTAGATTTGGAATGGAGCCACAGTTTCAGAAGGTTTTAGTCTGTTTACTTTTCCACCTATTCATTTGGGTGTTTTTTTGTTTTGTTTTTTTTGTCTCTAGAGGAAGAAGGCGGCAGTTGACCGGCTGTCATTCATGGATCTGCGCTCCCAGGATGTGGCAGTCTCCCCGGATGGAGAATGCCCTCATTGGCCACGGATATCATGAGGGAAGGTCCGTTTTTCCCACACTTCCATTGGAAGAAAATGGCAAACTTGATAACGTGTGGACTGCGTTTGAGGGGCCACGACAAACACGCTGGAATATCTCAAAAAAAGAGGACTCTGAGTGAATAATTCCCCCTTTTCTTTGTTTGTCTCTCCATCTTTTGTTTGTTGTTTAGGACGTACATTATATTAGAACAAGTAGCTTGACACTAAATCCGAATGTATTTATTCACGAAACACTCGACAGGTGACTGGCCTCAAAATAACCCTGTAAGATCACACTGCTGCTGTTTCTTTAGAACAACTGTTTCTTCGCCTGTCCGTTTATGGTTGATGCCCGCCCCGTCACAGTGCCATCCTCATAGGATGCCCGAACGGAACGGAACGAACTGACGATTATCCGTATTATGATACTAAATGACAAGTCTTACTGTGTGTCTATTTCTTCAAATTATGAAAATGTGAAATTCCTTTTTTTTATCTTCTGCATCTAGAGATCATCGTGTAGCTCTTACAACATCTCTCACTAGTTGAAAACATTTCTCCAACCGGTGTGCAGAAATATATCTCCTGTCCTCATTGACTATAAGATGTTTTCTTTTGGATATGGTCATTAAGAGGCCTGCGATGTTTCAGTTGTATTTGCTTTAATTATTTAATGTCACGTTAAGAAAAGCACTTTATCCATATACCTTGGTGGCCTGCTGTGAACTCACAAGCGAACAAACACTAACTAGAGTTTGCAGACTCCCGGAGGAGCCGACCCATTGCTTCTGAAGTGATTTTTAATTTTCAATATACAGATTTTGATTTTTGAAGGATGCTTTCAGGAAGTTGTGCACACTGTATTATCATGTTTAGCCTGATTTATGTTAGTCACCATTACTTTAGAAATGTTTCCACTGGAGATATGAACAGAAATGTACGCTTCTATGCATCATCTGTTTTATTAAAGCATCAAAACTCCAGTTGATGGGATGAATTCAATCAATTGTTTGCTAAATGGGGTTTGCTAATATCTGTGTCTGCTTCAATACAGAACATTCTTTCCCACCTTCAGAACGTGAGCGTTTCAAGAGGTTTTGCTCAGGACTGGGGGAAGCGCAATCAACGCAGCTCAACACTAGAGCTGCACATCAATCACAGGTTTTGGTGCATTTCTGTACCACCTGGTGTATGATTATGGACTCTGCAGGCGTTTATATGTGCAGCCAGCCAATGCTCAACAAGGTGAATTTTTTATGTGCTGTAAATAGAATAAAATATGAAAGCAGTAACCTCTCTGGAATGTTCTTTTGCATGTGGGGGTGGCGACATGGTGCATTTTCAAAACACTGGTTGTGTAATCGTGAGGTAAATGAGCAGCCAACTCGCTGACCCCTCGTTCACATAAGCAGTGTGTTTTATTACTTATTATGCAAGTCAGTCGACTGCGTCTGGTGCCATTGGGGCTCAGACTTGATGCTTTTCAGAGCTGTTGCCTAAACAGATTTTGTGCCTTTTGTGTTGCATGTGAAAGTGTGTTGATAGCCACAACAGTCCATGACATGACATCTCAAAGGGTCTTATTTTTGGTCAAGGATCAAATGGGTCGTTTATGTTCACAGAGCAGTACAGTCCTGTCTGTGGACTAACATGATGCTCTTCACTGCTTGACTCCTGAACGAGAGAGCAAGCTAACTTTAAATACACTAAATAGGCCACTCTGAATATATCGTGGTGTTTCATAGAGCCCTTTTAAACATTGGCCTTGTGGTACATTTGATTTTGAGATTTGGTACATTTTCCCGGAAAAGTAAGACTGTGTTAAATATGTATTGCTGCTAAAAGGCCATTTTTTTCAAACGTTTAGGAGGACACTAGTATATAGATTTAGCTTTGAAGCTAATAGGCATTGACTAAAAGCCACAAAAGTCAATTTGTCTTTAACGTCTGTGGATTCACCATCTAAAATGGTTGCGTGAAAGAGAAATGCTTTTGCAAGGTTGATGATTTAGTGATCTGTTAAGCCATTTCTAAACTGCTATCTCTTCCTTGTAGCTATTAATAATATTGGGAAATATGGTCTTAACTAAACCTCTGGTGTAATTGTACCTATCCAACTTGCAAAACTCTTATCTGTGTAACCAAAGTCCTCACCGAGAGTTGTGTTCACTTTGGTGATCTGCAAGTTCACTGAAGTAACTTCATCACACACATATCTGATGACTAAACCAACATGGAACGCAGACCTCAGTCATCAGTCTGTT
>NC_059366.1:46710000-46720000 GCF_019703515.2 Myxocyprinus asiaticus | reverse complement strand
ATCACTTTATCTTATTTTGTTAGGTTTGTCGTCAGGGGCTGATCATAAATTGACATCACTGTTACCATGACTTTGTACAGAAAACAACTGAAAATTAAAAAGTGGATATTTGTAGAAATGCCAGCAATAAAGTCTCTTTCTAATAAACACCTTGTCATGTCATGACCATAAATCCAGTTATGGCTAAATGAAAAATCTTCAGCCCCCTGTTACATTTTTTAAAGGCATGGCTTTGTCTCAACATACATTAACCTTGTGCGACCCCACATCCACGTGTGTGGACATTGCATTTTGGCTTTGCTATACGAAACGCAAAATTCTAATGAATTAAAATCGACTGAATACTGTTCACAAGACTCTACACTGTCATTTAAGTGTTAAACTTCTGCCACAACTTTCCCCAGTTTAGTCCTGCTGTCCACATATTTGGTACTAAATTAGTTACAAATCAAAAAGGGAAATGGAAAATGTACACAGCAGTCATGCTCAGGTCTCAGGGGGTTAAATGATTTCAGTTTAGCATCAGATGGCACAGTGCAATTTATTAACACCTTAAAGAATTTTATTGTCTGACAGAACGTTTAAAATCTATTAAAATTCCACTTTAAAAATCACCTTTTTTTAAATGGAAAAGGCACTGATTTCATGCTTTTCCACCTTCAGGTCGAACGGTTCTGAGCACAGTGAGTAACGATTACAGTAGCATTTTCACTTCAAGACATTACAGTTTCACTTTCTGTTAATGCATGATTTTCTGTAAAGCTGCTTTGAAATGATGTGTGTTGTGAAAAGCACTATACAAATAAAACTGACTTGATTAGACTTGACATTTCCACTTAATCACGGTTCGATACAGTACAACTACAAACCATTCCTGTCCCGGATTTCTCAGCATGGTTAGCTAACCGTTCTCAGGACATAGAACTGGACTGGTGGAATGGCTTTACTGAAATGGCGATTCGTGATTGGTCACTTGCTCAGTCCATTCTAATCCAGCCAACCAGCCTGAAAGGGTACAGTTCGGCATCGGTAACCATTCAGACCACGACTGTATTTTAAGGCTCATACATTCTATTTAGCACTTCATCTAGTCTCTCATTGTCTTCATGATCCACTGATGAGACTGTAAATATACCACGGCTACTGAGGTGGTTTTCATACTTCTGAGTTATATGGTTTCATTAAGTGCCTGTGTTCATGTAAACAGAGGGAGTGCAGTAAAGATGAAAATCCCACACCAACATTTCTTTATTTAATGTACCAGTTTAGTGTGTCTTGAACTTTACAGTGTTTTTTGAGGGTTTTCAGAAAGCGGTCACTCTGTGTTCAGGAACTGAGGGCGCAGCTCTGACTAAACAAACCCAGCTCTCTGGCAGCTCTCCAAGACCCCATGTGGATTTTATTCTTTGTTGTCTGTCTTTCTTCTGCTTGTACTTTCAAGATGTTTCACATGCTGCTGCTGCTGCTGCATGCCGATCTACTTGATTGATCTGAGCATGGCAACCTTTTGAGCCTTATTGAAGTCTTCTGCCATAGAAATTCAGTGATGGAGAAACACCCCATTCTCTGTGATTCAGTATTGATTATTCTCTAGTGACAGTAGGTATTCCACAGTTCAGCTGAGCTGAGCTTTATTTGGTTTAATAACCTACTTTGGCTATACTAACGTCGTGAATCAGAGGCATTTACACTGTAAACACACATACACAATATACAAATTTGTATACAAAAGAATATTGATGCTGCCTGTGGGGCTGTGAAGCTCCACATTTGACCGAGAAGAAGCATAAAAGCACTATTAAAGTAGTCCATAAAACTTGTGTGTGATATTCCATGTCATCTGAAGTCATACAACAGCTTTTAAATTTAGGTTGTTATTCACTGAAAACCTTACAGCCTTTAGTGTTGCTTTCTAATCTCATTTCATCATGCTCCAATTCAAATATGTCACGTTCTTCTATAGGGCATGAAAGACTGAATGCTCTTTGGTGTTACTGATGTCAAACCCGACACAATGTGTCTGAATGCATTGTGTCTGAAGTGTGCTTATTTACAACTGAGATTTGAGAGCTTAAGGGCAAGATTTTCAGTGAATAACAACCTAACTTTTGGTCTGTTCCTTATAAAAAAAAGCCAATGTTAATTCTTTAATTTTAGTCATAATTTTCTTTCTTTTGACAAAAATGTCCTTTAAATGTAGTCAATATTTCATCTATTTTAGTTAATACTAAAATGGTATATAAATGTACCTAACCATAATAACATATTCTAGTGTGCAAAATGACAAAATCATGTTCACTATCAATCTGTAACAGGTCAAACTTTAAGCAAATATTCAGATATTTTGATAAATGTATGAACTACTTACAATTATTTAAACATGTATCAAACATAAAGATTAATATGTTTAATATGTAAGATTAAACAACATGAGAAAACTGTGAAACCTGAGCTCCTGAAAAATATCAGATAATGAATATACTGAAGTATTCACTAGATTTATAGAAGTGACTCTGTTGTGAATTCCTCAGTTCAGAATATTACGTTACGTGTTGCTCGTTTTTATGGAAATGGCGTATTCACAACGCAAGTTACACATTCTGACTAGCGAATAAATTAAAGTTCACCTGTTCATTGGCTTCATGGTCTGTGCAGATGTAAGTTGTAATATGAGACACTTAAAGAAAAGGAGGGACGAGTCGAAATTAATTTTTGTGGTAATCAACATGCATTATGCAACAAATGCTGTCAATTGACCTTAACTTGTAATGAACCCGGAATATTCCTTTAACAAAAAATAAATAAATAATAAACCATGTTAGTGTATCTTGCAGTATTGTTTTGTTTTTTCTCTTCATATTTTCGTCAGCAGTATGTTTTAATTAAAACTGTTTGATTATCGTCATGATGTGTCTTTGTCAATGAAAATTTTCATCAGTAAATTCATTTAAGAGATCAATACTGAACAAAGGTATTGTATGTCTTTTTTTTTTTTTTTTTTCTGCTCCTGGTCACTGTATGCTTTCATTGTGTGGAAAAGAGCAGCATGAACATTTTACCTAACATCATCTTTGCGTTCAACAGAAGAAATTCATATGGGTTTAGAACAACGTGAGTAAATGATGACAGAATTTTCATTTTTGGATGAACTATCCTGTTAACAAAAAATGCAAACAAGCACATACTTGGCCACACACTTTGCAGTGATCTGACTGGATGCTTCATTCTGTTGTCAGCAGGATGAAATAAGACCGTTCATAGAAACAGTTTGTATGTTTTATACAGGGACTGAGGTGATCTGAGGTTTAGTGACCTGTAAATCAGCTCAGATGACACAAAATAAGGACAGAAGCTTCAGGCCACACACAGCAAGCTGAAAAAGTTGTGAGCAGATGGGCAGATTTTTCAAAGCTTAAACGAGCTCCCATCCCCCAAACACCTTCAGTTATGAGATCCACCTCAAAATAGACTCACATGTTAACATAACCAAACACACTGTGTAAACATTTGCTTCTCAAAGACTTTCAGAGAGACACAAACTCAGAGCGGGTCAAGATGAGCCACATGCTCTGTTGTCTTCACTCTTAAATAAAGGTTATTCAATGGTTCTTAGTTTCAGTAAAGAACTGTCTTCTTATCAAGAAGGATTTTTGCTGTAGGGTTCTTGAGTTGCTATATGGTTCTCAGGAGAATGAAAAGGTTCTTTCATTATAGGTTCCTTAGATCAGTGTTTTGGTTCCTGTGTTCTTTAAAAGAATTACAAGTTAAGCTCAATCAACAGCATTTGTGGTATAATGTTGATAACCACAAAAATGTATTTCAACTCGTCTCTCCTTTTCTTTAAAAAGCAGAGATGGGGGGGCCTGGGTATCTCAGTGAGTAAAGACGCTGACTATCACCCCTGGAGTCGTGAGTTCGAATCCAGGGTGTGCTGAGTGCCTCCAGCCAGGTCTCCTAAGCAACCAAATTGGCCCGGTTGCTAGGGAGGGTAGAGTCACATGAGGTAACCTCCTCATGGTCGCTATAATGTGGTTCTCGCTCTCGGTGGGGCGTGTGGTGAGTTGTGCGTGGATGCCGTGGAGAATAGTGTGAAGCCTCCACACGCGCTATGTCTCCGCGGTAATGCGCTCAACAAGCCACGTGATAAGATGCGCGGATTGACGGTCTCAGACGCGGAGGCAACTGAGATTAATCCTCCGCCACCCGGATTGAGGCGAGTCACTACACCACCACGAGGACCTTCAAACAGCAAAAACAAAATTCAATACGTTCTTGACCTGAGAGCAAAACTCCACACATTGTGGCAGCTATCACAGGAGAATTTGCTACAGGCTCAAGAAAGTCAGTCCCAGCTGTATAACAGCGGAGCTCGGCTACGGGAATTTGTATTAGTCCTTGTATTACTACTCACATCAAGCTCTAAATTACTTGCAAAGTGGCAAGGGCACTTTGAGGTCACACGGCGAGTCGAGGAAATCGATTATGAGGTTAAAACGAACGGATGGGGCAGAGCACGGCAAATTTAACACCTCGACCTCTTAAAACCATGGAGGGAGGCAGTCCCTGTGTCTTTGGCAATGGTGGTTCCAGAGAGGGAGGAGCTCGGGCGAAAGGTGAACTTAAAAGACAATCGAGGCACCCCAGTCATTTGCGGAGACCACCTCTCACCGTCGCAAGTCACGGACGTGAACTTCTGCAGTTAATCCAGGAATGAACTTCAAAGACATTAGTCATTAATCTTACAGTTCATACAAAATCTTTGTTTAAACACTGACCCTTAACACTTACTTAGTTTACTCATTTTAAACCATGACCTGCACTATACATAAGTAATATTGTCATTATATTCATGATGTTAGTCAGAGGGGAACTGACCCCCACAGTGAGTCTGGTTTCTCTCAAGGTTATTTTTCTCCATTAATCAACATCTTATGGAGTTTTGTGTTCCTTACCACAGTCGCCTTCAGCTTGCTCACTGGGGTTATAAATACAATTATTATTTAATTACTTATTTTTATACACACTTCATAATTGTATTTAATCAAACTACACAATGATGACTCTAAGACATTATAGATATTACAGATTAATTTTCTGTTAATGCATGATTTTCTGTAAAGCTGCTTTGAAACAATGTGTGTTGTGAAAGGCGCTATACAAATAAAAATGACTTGACTTGACTTGGACAGAGCTGTGCCAAAAGGCTTTTATGCAGGTGTAAGCTGCGCTTTGTGCCGGGGCGTTGTTACATTCTCCTGATTTTGCTCTCCCTTTTGTTTTACAGACTGATGCGACAGACAGGGGGCTGTTGCGGTCTTCCTCTCCAGAAATGGGGGGTGGGGGGGTAGTACTGGGCAGGCTGGATGGCTCCCTGGCCTGAGTTGGGCGATGGGGGTATGTGGTAGGGGGGACGTGGTTGAGCGCCGGCTTGTGAATGGAGAGCGAGATCAGGAGATGAGAACGGTAAGGATCATCATCTGTCATTGATTGTCTCTAACAGCTGTTTGTCATTGCAGTGAGAGTGGAGATGGATTAAAGAGCGAGCCAGATGCCAGTGTGGGAGGGAGAGCAGCACACACGCACGCCGAGAGACTGTGTGTTTTGAGTTTGCCGAAGAGCGAGTTTGAGTGTTTAAAATAAAAACATTTTGAGTTGGATTTTGCTGTCTGCTGCTTCCTCCTTTGATGAAGAGCTACGAGTTTGTTACAGGCACTTACAATGAAAGCCAATGGGGCCAATCCGTATATGTTAAAATACTCAAAAGTGAAAGTCACGAGACGTATTGTCATGACGACGTAACATTAAACCCTGTAATCCCAGTAAATTACATTTGAAACAACTATACAGCTCAAATAATACACAAGTTTTAACAGAAGAATTAATGTAAGTGCTTTTATTAAATTATAAGCTCCACATTTTTGCCTTTAAACCCTCCAAAAATTGGCTCCACTGACTTCCATTGTAAGTGTCTCACTGGAACACAGATTTAAAGAAAAGGAGGGATGAGTGGAAATAAAATTTTGTGGCAATCAACATTGTCACAAATGCTGTCGATTACACTTAACTTGTATTGAACCCAGAATATTCCTTTAAAGCACCAGAGTAAAAAAATTATTTGCAAGACTTCAAAACGTTCTCCTATCACATCAGACTTTTTGGTTTTATTTGGAACCTTTATTTTTAAGAGAGATGGGAAGTAAAATATTGCAATCTGTTGTGTCTCTTCTCATAGCAGGCCTGCCTCAGTGCCGAACATCTGTCACATGTTCAAGAGAGAAAGACTCTTCACCCCCTTCTTCCTGTGGGAATCTTCCTTTCTACCATTCCAGAGGGGGATGGGATTCCTCCAGGGTTTAGATTAAAAGTGCAGCACGCATTTTGAAACATATCATTATGATTCCAAATTAAATGTGTTGATTTCGTCACATTAAAGGTCTGAAGTTTGTCAAATTTAAAGAGCACAGATTACATCTATGATTAAGCCAGCATTGTGTTGTGCACGTCTGATGGTTTTCCTCTTTTGATTCATACTACAGTTTATTTCAAAAGTTAACATTTTCACCGATCATCATTTCATATTTTTATATAATCTTTACTGAACCTCTACATTTGTTTGTTCTCCTTACCTTTTGCTGTCCATATTAAAAATGTACAATGTGAATGTTCTTTTTAAGCTGTTTGAACTCTTACTTTAAAGTAGGCCTATATGATTTCAGTGCAACGTTGCACATTTAAGAAGAAAAAAAAGCAAACCACGCCTTATATTTCAAATCATCTATTTGTAATGCTTGCAGAACAAGCATTTGTCATTCAGAGGGGAAAAACAACTGTAGTTTGTTTGTTTGCTGTGTTTTTTGCTGTGACACTGGACTAGTAGTAGTTGTTGTTAGCCAGGAGATTGTGCTGCACTTCACTGACAATAAAGATAAATTGTTGTCTATTAGTGAGCTTTTATGGCAATCCTGCTTCAGTTTCAGGCTTTTGACACTTTTTGACTTTGAGTTGCTAATTTGTGGGCTGGACTCAGCTGTACAGCAATTAGTATTTATGTAGTGAGAGAACCATAGTGGCAGCCCTTGTGTGCAGCCCTCTTTGTGTGAAGACCAATCTCTGGTAAAGACCTGCGAGTCTACTTGTGCAGGTCTATTGAGCAAGGACACCGACAAGTAGCCAGCCACTATGCTAAGTTTTTGCCCCTTCTCTCTTTTTCCTCATAGTTATTCTACATGTAATATGTGTTTTCAGTACATTCCTGTTGTCTCATGTAGGTGAAAATCTACACGCACACGCTGTACACTACGCACTCCAGAGCACCTTTGGTCACTTAGCACTGCCGCTCCACGGTCCCTCTCTATCTCTGTGGGACTGTGAAACTGCCAGTCAGCTGTCAACAAAGCTGACTTCATTCCGGCCTTTGCCAGTCAGTAAAAACTCAATGTTTTGGCTCTGACTGAGACATGGATCTGCAGAGACTCTCAACTGACTTCATTTTCACACACACCCCTCGTGTGACTGGGCGGGGTGGGGGAACCGGTTTGCTCATTTTAAACTCATGGAAATGAGCAAACTGGTTCTCTCTGCAATAACACAACTCATGCCATTACTGCCACTAATCCTGCTAAAATCAATTTTTTGGTCATCTATCGCCCCCCAGGTTGACTAGGCAACTTTGTTGAAGAGCTAGATGTATTGCTGTCCTCATTTCTTGACCACGGCACTCCGCTGGTGGTCCTTGGGGACTTTAACATCCACCTGGAAAAACCTCAAGTGGCTGACTTTCTAGCTCTTCTGATCTCATTTGACCTTACAAGACTGCACACCCCTGCAACTCACAGTGTGGGGAACAGCTAGATCTCATCCTTACATGTAATTGTATCTCCAATAATCCCCTTGTTACCCCTCTACATATCTCTGACCAGTTCTTCATCCAGTTTTCTGTTCCTCTCCCTTCTTCTTTACCTCTTACTCTACCTATGGTCTCCTTCCGTCGCAACTTTGCTCTCTCTCACCCACTCGCTTCTCTTCCATAGTCTCTGCATCCCCTCCCTCCACTAACCATTTACCTTCACTTGATTTAAATGAAGCTACAAATGCTCTTTGCTCAATATTAACTTCTTTCCTTGATAGTGTCTGTCCTTTAACCTCCAGGCCAGATGGTTTGAGTCATAACTCACTGGCAGATCGTTCAAGGTCTCTTGGAGAGGAGAGGTGTCCAAGACACACCAGCTGACCACTGGGGTTCCTCAAGGATCAGTGCTTGGACCCCTCCTCTTCTCGATGTACACAACATCACTCGGACCAGTCATTGAGGCACATGGCTTTTACTACCACTGCTACACAGTTGATACGCAGTTCTACCTGTCATTCCAGCCTGATGACCCTACTGTCTCAGCTCGTATCTCTGCCTGCCTCTCGGAAATTTCAGCCTTGATGAAGGAACGACACCTTCAGCTCAAACATGCTAAGACAGAACTCCTCGTGATCCCAGCCAACCCATCTGTTGACCACAACCTCACTATTTATTTTTGTTCAACTACACTAACACCAACCAGAACAGCCCAGTCATTTCAAGACTGGACTACTGCAATGCTCTGTTAGCTGGCCTTCCAGCTAACACAGTTAAGCCACTGCAGATGGTCCAGAATGCAGAAGCGTGTCTGGTCTTCAATCAGCCAAAAAGGGCTCATGTCACTCCACTCTTGATTTCACTCCACTGGCTACCTGTAGCTTCCTGCAATCAAATTCAAAGCTTTTACTCTGGCTTTCAGGACAGCCAATGGAACTGCACCCTCTTACTTCAATTCACTTCTTTGGGTCTATGCTCCAACTCGTGATGCCTGGTGGTCCCATCACAAAGAGGCTCGAAGTCTATTTCATGATCATTCACTTTCTCTGCTCCTCTGTGGTGGAAAGAACTTCCAACCTCCACATGATCTTCTGTTATCTTCTCAACATTCAAGAACCAGCTGAAAACACATCTGTTCCACGAGCACTTAACCAACTCACACTAATTGCATTACTACAGCACTTAACCTGCACTTAATGTACAAAATTCTTTAGCATCTTTACTACTCCAGCCACTGTGAGAACTTGGCAGTCCTATACTGCAGATGTTGTTAAACTTTGGATGACTAAATGCTTGCTATATGTCTCATTTGTAAGTCATTTTGGATAAAAGTGTCTGCTACAGGACTAAATGTAAGTGTAATGTAATTTCCAGGCAGCTTAAATGGATTGTTCACCCAAAATCGAACATTCTGTCATCATTTTCTCACCCTAATGTTCTAACCTCCTTGTCATGCCATTCTCTCCTCTGTTTGGCAATCTTTATATTGCTTGCATGTGTTTAACCACAATGTTTCATTATACTTAAATACAGTATATGAGTTTAGTTAGATTAAACTATCATTCCATATTTTAGATCCCCTAACCCAACCTCTTTCCTAAACCTAAAGACTTATAAACAGTATAAAACATGTAAAAGGCAGGTAAATGTATTCACAATAATTGTATTTACATTACAAAATAATATTGATATTTCTAAACACCTAACCCCAACCCTGGTTTTGGGTTCAAACTCGCATCTGCTTCAGTTGCTCTGTGTGTCTTTATTCCGGCAGTGGGGTGGAATAGATGCTTGACACGCTTCAAAGCCCTGCAGATAATAGAGAGAACAGCACAGATCACCATGGAAACAGACTGTACCACAGCAATCAGGTACTGAGATCCAAAAGGTGTGTTAATACCAGACTATCAGAACCATTTCATCAACACTGAACTCTGTGTTGTGTGTAATCAGTCACCAACAGAAACTAGTTGTTTAAATGATAATAAAATATCTGTGAGAAACATATCACACTTTCAATCAACCCGTTCAAATGAAAACTTTGCCTTCAGCACAAATACCATGATGCTGTTGCATTCTTAAATTTGATTGGTTGACACACAGGACCTCAGGTTGAGTTGATGCAGATGGCCCTTTGGATAAAGTGTCTGCTGC
>NC_059366.1:46695000-46705000 GCF_019703515.2 Myxocyprinus asiaticus | reverse complement strand
CATCATTATTTGGTATGAATGTTCCTGTGTGTGTGAGTTCAGATCTTTTTTGTGTTTTTTGATAATATTTTGATGAAAAAAAAAAGAAATGAACACTTGACGTTAATCAACATCATGGGCTCGTTCTTCATAGGTTATGTCACTTAAAGTGGCGTGCACAGACCTCAGCAGGGACAGGGGCGACAGGATAAAAAAAGGGCACTGATGTCTTAATTGTATTTATTCTGTGATGTTAACCTTTGTGCGACCTTTGGGACATTTTGTTTTTTCGATCATTTTGGCTGTGTTAATGCCAACGGCATAAATATTGCCAAAGGTGTGTATTTTGGGGGGAATTTTGATAGTTCAACCTCAGTTCCTATAATACATCTATAATACACTGTGTACACAAAATAGTTTCACTCAGGACCTTCAGGACAAAAATGTCCCCATTGAAACCCATTAAAACTGCAATATTTGATCTCAGTGCCATTAAAGCATAAAATCATGAATTCTATGATATTATACTTTCATTCCAGAGCACTGGCTTCAAAATTTACATTTTTAATATTTTCCACCAGATGGCGCCATTTTTTCATGTTTAGCCTATGGAGCAAATACAAGCTTTTCCCCTATTTTCTGTTTGCTGTATTATAGAGCACTGCAGGACAACTGAATAAATGATGCAGATAAAATTGTGTGTGTGTGTGTGTGTGTGTGTTGGTATGGATGTCAGAGTGTGTTTTGTATGTGTGTATTGAGAAATTTGTGTGTGTAAAAAACAACAGTGGCATTATGTAAATAAACTGGCATTTAAAGGGTTAAAATCCTGAAAACGAATGAATATTTGGTAGTTATGATCAGGACTGATGTTGGTTAAAAAATCAGTCATTGAAAATGGAAAATAATATTAATATATAATATTTTTTATGCCAGTTTTTTGACGCAGACATTTTTGTCCTCTAAGGTCCTGAGTGTGAGTTTTTTTTTGTTTTTGGTTTTTTTTTAATCTGACACTGCACAAAAAATAATAATGCATCAAAATCTGTGTTGTTGCTAATCATTGACATATCCCAGACTGTGATAATCCACACACACACACACACACACACACACACACAAAAATGATATGTAAAATAATTCTAGGGGTTCTCCTTGACCACCACCAGTGTGCAGCATCCACCTGGATGATGTGACGGCAGCTGTAGTGCGCCAGTACACTCACCACACACCATCTACTGATGGAGAGGAGAGAGTAGAGTGATGTAGCCAATTAATGGATGGGGATTATAAGGAGGTCATGATTGAGAAGAGCTAATGGGGGGATTTTAAGCCAGGACACCGGGGTTACACCCCTACTCTTTACAAGAAGTGCCCTGGGATGACCACAGAGAGTCAAAACCTCAGTTTAACGTCTCATCCAAAGGACAGTGCCTTTTTACAGTATAGTGTCCCCCTTACTATACTGGGGCATTAGGACCTACACAGTCCGCAGGGTGAGCCAGTCTGTTCGCTGATACGTGTGACTCTGCGAGCACTGAATGTCCCGCGTAATTACAAGAAATTACACTGATGATACAAGCTATAACATACATGCAACACCACAAATTTAAATGTTTATCTGTTCTGCTGTTGCTAATACAATAATAGTATGAATACATCTTACCCAAGTTACAGGCTTAATCAACATCAATGTTTTCAAACATTACTTATTTATTTTTGCAGCAAATCATCCAGCGGGCCGGAGATGACTCCTTGGCGGGCCGGATCCAGCCCATGGGCCGTATGTTTGACACCCCTAATTTAGTACCAATATAAAGTTTGTCCTGAATTTCTTGTCTTCAAATATAACATCGCCTTCTAGGATATCTGAGACAATCAACACAACTGCTCAAACAGCTTATTGTGTCTTCATTTACACAGCTAAAGGAACCATGTAATGTATTAATAATACATAGCTTATTAATGGATAATATGTGTGTGAGAGTTTCTTCAACTTCTGCCCATTTTTTATTATTATATTTTTTTATCCCAAAGGTTGATTTTTATTCAAACAAACAGATTTGAACTTTTTTTATTTTTGTAATATGAGGTTCACATTAAAACTGAAGTGGAAACTTTTTTACCAGCCTTCATCATTTACTTTTTGGCTCTTTTCAAATATCTTTATCATCACAAAGACTGGCCTCTGCCTGTCTCGAACCCAGGTCCACTGTCAAAGAGGCTGGCAATTTACCACTAAGCTAAGCTACTAGGAGGCGTGAAAATCCAAAGGAAGAGCAGTTAAGTCTTAAGTCTTACTTAAGAGTTTTAGTAAGTGACCAAAAGGGTTAGCAGATCAAACTACAGTCCAAAAAGAAATCCAGTCAAATGATCCAAAACAGATGATGACTCAAGACAGGGCTCGGAACCAAGCCTTACATGAAACAAGGACTCAAGACTAGGCAATGAAAATCAAAAAGGCTAGTGCTTCAATACACACAAAACAATTGGATAACAAGAGCACATGAGGAATGAGGCACAGGTGGAAACAATAATCAAGCAAAATCAGACTCAGTCCCTCTGGCGACATCTGGTGGTTGACATAGAGTATAGTCCCAGCTTTTCTGTAGAGATTTGACCGTTTTAGACATTTATTATTAGACTTTGAAAACCCATTATAAAAATACAAAATATTACATGTTTAAAACTATGGTCATATAAACAAAGAGTGAAATAGATAAATGTGTGTAAATGATTTCTAGCAATTTTATTTGTATGACAGTCTAATGGTTGTGGTGTCACCGAACCAGCGGACCACTCATCACATCTGAAATGTTGCTCTGGTCATCCTGAAATAATGGTGTCCTGAAAATCCAAAGCCTGCGTAGAGTTTAATCTGTGACTCCAGCAGGTCTCCTAAGCAACCAAATTGGCCCGGTTGCTAGGGAGGGTAGAGTCACATGGGGTAACCTCCTCGTGGTCATGATTAGTGGTTCTCGCTCTCAATGGGGCGTGTGGTATGTTGTGCGTGGATCGTGGAGAGTAGCATGAGCCTCCACATGCTGTGAGTCTCCGTGGTGTCATGCACAACAAGTCACGTGATAAGATGCACGGATTGACGGTCTCAGAAGCGGAGGCAACTGAGACTTGTCCTCCACCACCCGGATTGAGGTGAGTAACCGCGCCACCACGAGAACCTACTAAGAAGTGGGAATTGGGCATTCCGAAATTGGGAGGGGCAAAAAAAGTACATTTTTAGTTTAATAATGAATATTCCTATAAAAGGCAATAAACCTCACTTTCAGATTACCCATCGTAGTCAATGTGTTTCCTAAAATGATACCTCACGTGCCCTTGCATACTATCATTAGCAATACGATTCTATGTTCAGTACAAGGTTAATTATGTGGTTATTAGCACATGGCTGGTTTAAATTAGGCGAATGAGTGCCATTTTATCGTAGACCACTCTTCACTTTTTAGGGAAAACTGCCAAAGTTCGCCATCGCAGACATACAATACAGTGCAACACATCCAAATCTCCAAAACACATCACAATTTTAATGTGTTAAAAGTGATAGCGCGTTAAACGTCTTAACAAAATGAACCAGTAGAATAAGGAAGTACATTGCTCAAAAGGGAAACAAATATTATTTAATCAGTTATTACAGAGCGAGTTATTTCATTCAATGACTTAAATAAATTCTGAAAATGTACAATATGCAATGTTATTAATAAAAATTGTATATCCTTTCTTACATGCTAAAATGAGAACTTCCCTGTCACATGACTTCATTTATATGTTAAAGATATATTTATTTTAATTTTTTCGATTATTTATCATCCAAAATTATGTATACATTTTGGATGGTTTATACATATTTTTTTATTTTTTTTGTATAATTTTTATTTTATTTTTTTCCTTCACCTGTACTTGTCTTTATGATTGTATTCATACATTGTTTGATCTTATTGAACATTTATACAGAAAAAAAATCCACAGTTTTACCACCATTTGTGGACTTTTCAGACGGTCCCTTACCACACCCTCCACAGTATTAGCATATTTTAGCACAATGTGTGGACTTTTCAGACGGTCCCTTACCCATCCTAGGCAAATTTTCCCAACTTTTATCAGTGTCAAATTGGCAATCTGGAATGATTTCACTGTGACGCCATCTGACCAGCTTAAATACAGGACAAATCACGTCCCGTATTGATTCAATATGCGACGCATCATTTTATCTTTAAATACAGGATGATTCTGTATTTTATGGGATGGGTGGCAACCCTAACGGCAACAACACAAACAAAAAAAGAGGTTTGAGCAGAGCAGTTATCTGTGGTTGAGCAGCTAGAACACCAGCATCTTGTGCTGGGCACAAAACAACATATACAGGTGCTACGCAGGTCTTTACAGCAGAATATACAATATACAAGTTTATACAAAACCTTACACTCATTTCAGTGTAACAATTAATTAAGGATTGTTTAAGAACGGGGCGATTCAAGGATTTCAAACTTAGGGGGGCTTAGCCCCCAATGACACTATAAGATGTGTACTTTTAGGGCTCTATTTTTGTGAGTGCACAAAGCACATCGCTACCCTCTACGGCCGTGTGCTGTGTCTTATCCAATTTTCCTGCCAGCGCAAAGCGCAAGTGGGCATGGGTGGGAGTGTTGGCTCAATCTGTGTGTGTGTCTTGTATGGTAATTAAGTGGCGTAAAGCGCAATTTGCCATTTTCCTGAGAAATAGGTCATTGCCCGAAGACGTTTCAAAACCACATCTTATCTCAGCGCAAAGTTTAAACTCAGTTCCTGCATTTGCAGTTTGGAGATTCCACCAGCAGGTGGTAATAAAGTTCATGTCCAAAGACAAGTATTTAGAGTGTTTCAGAATCATAAGCGTTGTCCACACAAACTGCAACAAAGCATGTCTTCATCATTTTGTGAACTGCTGTGCATTGACAAAGAAGTCTTCAAAGCAGTCTCGTGCTGCAAGCTTGAGCCCACAAGATATGCGTGCTGATTTCAGAGTTACAGATTATTAGGGGGACTTTAAATAGTGTTTAGCAACGCCTATGTTAAAAAAATAAATCAGGAGCTCTGATCCATTTGATCGGATAACCCAGTTTAACAGGAAATCGAGTGTAGTACCGTTAACGTCCATAAGGGGAGCTGTTGTCAATGAAAATAATTGAAATAGGGAATCTACACACCAGCTCAGCACATCACACCATATTCTGTAAGAGAAACATGACTTACAGCTTAAAGAACATATAGTTTAATCCATCGATATGCTTGAGTAGATGTATAGACCTTATTCACGCTAGCACCATCTTTGATTTTTAATGGGAACAACAATGAGGCTGTGAGGGAGAGATTTACCATCTCTTCAATGGCATGAATGGTATAAAGCTGTATCAAGCTCCTAGATCACGTCTGATTTTCTAAAGCTCATGATGTCTGGAGTTCTGTGTATACTGAATGTTCTCAGACAGATATTTTATCAATGCTTTGTCTGCGGAGCGACCCAAAAACACTTTAAACTGCTTGAATAATGTCTTGTACTGTACACAGAATAAACGTTCAGCCACGTTTCTCTTCTGGGAAAATAGACCCAGAATAATATTGATGACTCATCTTGTCTGGAGGTTTTGCCAGGCTGTTTAAAAAAAAAAAACAACTCTTTGATATGTCACAAATTTCCTGTTTCAATAGGAAATGCATCAATACAGGAAAGAAAGCTCCGTTTGTCAAACCATTTCATAGGATCTTTATTAACTCAGTACTTGAGGTAGACTGATATATCGGTTTTACAGATTAATCAGTGCTGATAGTTGCTTTTTTGAACCATCGTTATCAGCAATAAATCTATGGCAATAATTGCCAATAGTTTTTCATCATTTCGTCATTTCAAAATAAGAGTCCCCGGTGTGTTTCGGGCTTGTTTATCCTTAAAAGTTCCACGTTATGTGACAAATCTTCATTTTTTTCTGGTTATTTTTTGGATTTTGGTTGCACGATAAACTGCATCTGGGATTTTATTCATTTAGGACTCTTTGTCTGTGCCCATCATAGTAAGAACATTTTTTGACCTTTCATAAATCAATTTTAAACCTTTCCCAACGCCTTATCCACCCCAGTTATCGGTATCAGCAAAATCCACTATTAGTCGAGCTCTACTCAGTACTACATTTACACTGTACAGTCCAACTTTAGTTTTGCTTCAAAATTGTGCAATTCACATATAATGAATGAACCCACAATAATTCACTGAAATAATTGCTGTATTTATATCAACTGGTTTCTATGAGGACATCTGACTTGGGATTGTGGTATATTTTAAGAAGCATATTACATTTATGAGTAAGTAAGATGTAGGACACATTCTTAATTTTCTTTCCAAAATATATTGAGGGTGATGGTTTCAGTGTGATGGATATTATTGGTGTGTCCTGAGAGAGCTGAAATAGGACAGTCACTCAGCGCTCAAACCCGCAGGAATAGCAGAAATATGTCACAGATTTATAAGTTCACTAAAGCTGGAAACAGAGACTTTGAGTATCCCTCAAATTAAAATCACATGCAAGGTTAATTGAAGCCTCCGGTGTCAGAGAGAGAGAGAGAGAGACAGAGAGAGAGACAGACAGAGATGAGATAGAGAGACAGCGAGAGAGTGAGACAGAGCGAGAGACAGAGAGATAGACAGAGATAGAGAGAGAGAGACAGAGAGATAGACAGAGAGAGACAGAGAGAGAGAGAGAGACAGAGAGAGAGAGAAAGCAAGAGAGTGAGACAGAGAGAGAGAGCAGAGAGAGTGAGACAGAGAGAGACAGAGAGAGAGAGCAAGAGAGTGAGACAGAGAGATAGACAGAGATAGAGAGAGAGAGACAGAGAGATAGACAGAGAGAGAGACAGACAGAGATGAGATAGAGAGACAGCGAGAGAGTGAGACAGAGCGAGAGACAGAGAGATAGACAGAGATAGAGAGAGAGACAGAGAGAGAGAGAGAGACAGACAGAGATGAGATAGAGAGACAGCGAGAGAGTGAGACAGAGCGAGAGACAGAGAGATAGACAGAGATAGAGAGAGAGACAGAGAGAGAGAGAGAGAGAGACAGAGATGAGATAGAGAGACAGCGAGAGAGTGAGACAGAGCGAGAGACAGAGAGATAGACAGAGATAGAGAGAGAGACAGAGAGAGAGAGAGAGAGAGAGAGACAGAGAGAGAGAGAAAGCGAGAGAGTGAGACAGAGAGAGAGAGAGAGAGTGAGACAGAGAGAGTGAGAGAGACAGCGAGAGAGTGAGACAGAGAGAGAGAGACAGACAGCGATGAGAGAGAGAGAGAGAGAGACAGAGAGAGAGAGAGTGAGAGAGACAGCGAGAGAGTGAGACAGAGAGAGAGAGACAGAGAGAGAGACAGAGAGAGAGACAGCGAGAGACAGCGAGTGAGACAGAGAGAGAGAGAGAGAGAGAGAGAGAGACAGACAGAGATAGATAGAGACAGAAATAGAGACAGAGAGAGAGACAGAGAGAGAGAGAGACAGAGAGATAGACAGAGAGAGAGAGAGAGACAGAGAGATAGACAGAGAGACACAGAGAGAGAGAGAGAGACACAGAGAGAGAGACAGCGAGATAGACAGAGAGCGAGAGAGACAGACAGCAATGAGAGAGAGAGAGAGACAGAGAGAGAGAGACAGCGAGAGAGTGAGACAGAGAGAGAGACAGAGAGAGAGACAGCGAGAGACAGCGAGTGAGAGAGCGAGAGAGAGAGAGAGAGAGACAGAGAGATAGATAGAGACAGAAATAGAGACAGAGAGAGAGACAGAGAGAGAGAGATAGACAGAGAGACACAGAGAGAGAGAGACACAGAGAGAGAGACAGCGAGATAGACAGAGAGCGAGAGAGACAGCGAGAGAGTGAGACAGAGAGAGAGAGACAGCGAGAGAGTGAGACAGAGAGATAGACAGAGAGAGAGAGAGAGAGACAGCGAGAGAGTGAGACAGAGAGAGACAGCGAGAGAGTGAGACAGAGAGAGCAAATAAGAATAAATGCTTTGGCAATACAATGTACAATTTGTCATGCCAATAAAGCTCATTTGAATTGAATTGAAATTGAGAGAGAGAGAGAGTACTGAACAGCAGCAGCCTGAGGGGAATATAAAAGTGTTCTTCTTTATCATGTTTAAATAATGAGATGCTAGTGTTTTACTAACAGGACAATCTTTTTCTTTTGTGCCCAAGTTTATAATTAGAAACACAGAGAAACAGTTGCAGATAGCAGCACAGGTGCTCTTCATTCTTCAACTCTGAAACAACTTTCCGTTTTGGCTTTCCCTCTTATTTTTGAACCACGTGTCATACAGAGACCACTTTTGACCATCCAATCCATTCCTCATGAATAAAATCCCACCCTACATTGTTGTATCTTGTTTAATATCATCTTTCATGGCACTTTTATCAGTAGAGTTAGTAGGTCTGTTAATGTATCCAAATATTATGCAAGGTTTAGTTTATGTGTGACTTTAAATATTAAAAAAAGAAATGTTACATTAATTACTAATGTTACATTAATTATTGAGCACATATGAATGACATCATGGCTTGATGGAAAGTAACGTTAAGCTTGTTGATTATGCATTTTATATTTCCTTATCATCTACGAAAACATGCACTGAATCAATAATAGAAATCTGTTATGTGCAGGCAGATAAGACAGCTATCTCTTCTTTAAATCAAGCAGGGTTGGTGAATTAACAACTTAATGTTGTAAGTATATAACTCATTATGAACAAATAATCATCACGAGTATAGGTGCGTTACAGTACCTTTCCAAATATTCTGCAAATATTCCAAAATATGCATAATATATCGTAATTGGGGAAGAAAAGAACAGCAGTTAACTTATTTTGTTCATATGGATGCACACAATTAATAATAATGTTCACTCGATAGCATACTTTGTTCATTTAAAACTGAAATAATTTCTGTGCCACTAGCACCACCGAACAGAATTGCAAAAATAAATATTGCTTTCAAACAGCTTTCCGAAAACACCCATCATCTGCCATTGATTGAACAAACAGATAGTCCCGCCCCCAACTCATGCTATTGGTTGAGCCAGTGTTGTTGTGTCGGGTTGGACGAGTTGCTCAAAACAAACAGAGGAATTTTCATTGCGCCACAAAGACACAGTGTTAACAGTCTTTGCATAGACACACAAAACACAAACTTCTATATTTCAGAATAAGTGTAAGAATTATTTTTCTCTTTATAGTGCTGTGGATGATATGACAGCAGTCTTGGACTTTATACTGACACCTATCGTAAGCAATGATCAATTTATTCTTTTTTTATTTTCTCCTCTTTTCTCCCCAATTTGGAATGCCCAATTCCCAATGCTCTCTAAGTCCTCGTGGTGTTGTAGTGACTCGCCTCAATCCGGGTGGCGGAGGATGAATCTCAGTTGCCTCCGCGTCTGAGACCGTCAATCTCTGTATCTTATCACGTGGCTTGTTGAGCGCGTTACCGTGGAGACATAGCACGTGTGGAGGCTTCACGCTATTCTCCGCGGCATCCACGCACAACTCACCACGTGCCCCACCGAGAGCGAACCACATTATAGCGACCACGAGGAGGTTACCCCATGTGACTCTACCCTCCCTAGCAACAGGGCCAGTTTGGTTGCTTAGGAGACCTGACTGGAGTCACTCAGCATGCCCTGGATTCAAACTCACGACTCCAGGTGTGATAGTCAGCGTCTTTATTCGCTGAGATACCCAGGCCCCGATCAATTTATTCTTAAGTGAAAGTGTCTGATTTATGGGCGGTTACTGAGAGAAAGGGTGTGCTTCATTGGTGCTCATCCTCATGCCCTAATCCCTTAGAAGGGTTGCTTCCTTATAATCGTTCATTATAACAATTAATAAACCTTTTATAAACCACGAAAATCGATGTCACATATTTTTATTTTTTTAGAACCAGAGTGTGTTTAGAGGAGCAGCAGGTTTAGTGTACATTACACTTGGCATTGTTGGC